>NW_024425563.1:91442747-91446183 GCF_017311325.1 Ursus maritimus | reverse complement strand
GGGGGTTCTATAAAAGTAAAAAGGCCCCAAGAGTGATACAGAACAGAAAGTCACAATCTATAGAAACAAAGACTTTACGGGCAACATGGCATCATTAAAATCATATCTCTCAATAATCAGTCTTAATGTAAATGGCCTAAATGCTCCCATAAATGCCACAGGGTTGCAGATTGGATACAAAGACATGACCCATCCATTTGCTGTCTACAGGATACTCATTTTGAACCTAAAGATACATCCAGACTGAAAGTAAAGGGATGGAATACCATCTTTCACGCCAATGGACCTCAAAAGAAAGCTGGGGTAGAAATTTTCATATCAGACAGATTGGATTTTAAACTAAAGACTATAGTTACAGATACAGAAGAACACTATATTATTCTTAAAGGATGTATCCAACAAGTGGATATGACAATTATAAATATATATGCCCCCAACACGGGAACAGCAAGATACACAAGCCAACTATTAACCAGAATAAAGAGACATATAGATAATAATACATTAATAGTAGGGGACCTCAACACTCCACTATCAGCAACAGATAGATCACCTAAGCAGAAAATCAACAAAGAAACAAGAGCTTTGAATGCCCTACTTGACGAGTTGGACCTCATAGATATGTACAGAACACTATACCCCAGAACCAAAAAATACTCATTCTATTCTAATGCCCATGGAACATTCTCAAGAATAGACCATGTTCTGGGTCACAAAACAGGTCTCAACTGATACCAAAAGACTGAAATTATTCCCTGCATATTCTCAGACCACAAAGCTTTGAAATTGGAACTCAACCACAAGGAAAAATTTGGAAGAAACTCAAACACTTGGAGACTAAGAACCATCCTGCTCAAGAATGATTCAAAAAACGAGGAAATCAAAAATCAATTTAAACAATTTTTGGAGACCAACGAGAATGAAAACACAACGGTCCAAAACCTATGGGACACTGCAAAGGCAGTCCTAAGGGGAAAATACATAGCCATCCAAGCCTCACTCAAAAGAATAGAAAAATCTAAAATGCAGTTCTTATATTCTCACCTCAAGAAGCTGGAACAGCACCAGAGAAACAGGCCTAATCCACGCACGAGAAAGCAGCTGATCAAGATTAGAGCAGAGATCAATGAACTAGAAACCAGGAGCACAGTAGAGCAGATCAACAGAACTAGAAGCTGGTTCTTTGAAAGAATAAATAAAATTGACAAACCACTGGCAAGACTTATCCCAAAGAATAGAGAAAGGACCCAAATTAATAATATTATGAATGAAAAGGGAGAGGTCACAACCAACACCAGTGAAATTGGAAGGATTATTAGAAACTTTTATCAACAGCCTTATGCCAATAAATTAAGCAATCTGGAAGAGATGAAGGCCTTCCTGGAAACTTATAAACTACCAAGACTGAAACAGGAAGAAATTGATTTTTTAAACAGACCAATTAATTACAAAGAGATTGAAACAGTGATTAAAAACCTTCCAATAAACAAAACGCCAGCGCCTGATGGACTTCCCGGGGAATTCTACCAAACATTTAAAGAAGAAATAATACCTATTCTCCTAAAGCTATTTCAAAAAATAGAAACAGAAGGAAAGCTACCAAACTCATTCTATGAGGCCAATATTACCTTGATCCCCAAACCAGGCAAAGACCCCATCAAAAAGGAGAATTACAGACCGATTTCCCTAATGAATATGGATGCCAAAATTCTCAACAAGATCCTTGCTAACAGAATCCAACAGTACATTAAAAGGAATATCCATCATGACCAAGTGGGATTCATCCCTGGGATGCAAGGGTGGTTCAACACTCGCAAATCTATCAGTGTGATAGATTTTATCAGCAAGAAAAAAGCCAAAAATCATATGATCCTCTCAATAGATGCAGAAAAAGCAATTGACAAAATACAGCATCCTTTCCTGATTAAAACCCTTCAGAGTGTAGGGATAGAGGGTACATTCCTCAATCTCATAAAAACCATCTATGAGAAGCCTACAGCAAATATCATTCTTAATGGGGAAAAGCTGGAAACCTTTCCCTTAAGATCAGAAACACGACAAGGATGCCCACTCTTGCCATTATTATTCAACATAGTACTAGAAGTCCTTGCAACAGCAATCAGAAAACAAAAAGGGATAAAAGCTATCCAAATCGGCAAAGAAGTCAAACTGTCTCTCTTCGCAGATGACATGATACTTTATATGGAAAACCCAAAAGAATCCACTCTCAAACTACTAGAAGTATTAGAGCAATTCAGTAATGTGGCGGGATACAAAATCAATGCTCAGAAATCAGCTGCATTTCTACACACGAATAATGAGACTGAAGAAAGAAAAATTAGGGAATCCATCCCACTTACAATAGCACTAAAAATCATACATTATCTTGGAATTAACTTAACCAGAGACGTTAGGACCTATATTCTAGAAACTACAAATCACTCTTGAAAGACATTGTAGAAGACACAAAAAGATGGAAAAATATTCCATGCTCATGGATCAGAAGAATTAACATAATTAAAATGTCCATGCTACCCAGAGCAATTTACACTTTCAATGCTATCCCGATCAAAATACCAATGACATTTTTCAAAGAACTGGAACAAACAGCCCTTAAATTTGTGTGCAACCAGAAAAGGCCCCGAATCGCCAAGGAACTGCTGAAAAGGAAAAAAAGCTGGGGGCATCACAATGCCGGATTTCGAGCTATACTACAAAGCTGTGATCACAAAGATAGCATGGTACTGGCACAAAAACAGACACATAGACCAATGGAACAGAATAGAGAACCCAGAAATGGACCCTTGGCTCTTTGGGCAACTAATCTTTGATAAAGCAGGAAAAAACATCCAGTGGAATAAAGACAATCTCTTCAATAAATGGTGCTGGGAAAATTGGACAGCTACATGCAAAAGAATGAAACTTGACCACTCTCTCCCACCATACACAAAGATAAACTCTAAAAGAATGAAAGACCTCGATGTGAGATAGGAATCCATCAAAATCCTAGAGGAGAGCATAGGCAGCAACCTCTACGACATCGGCCACAGCAACCTTTTTCATGACACATCTCCAAAGGCAAGAGAAACAAAAGATAAAATGAACTTGTGGGACTTCATCAAGCTAAAAAGCTTCTGCACAGCCAAGGAAACAGTCAAAAACACTAAGAGGCAGCCCACGGAATGGGAGAATATATTTGCAAATGATACTACAGATAAAAGACTGGTAACCAAGATCTACAAAGAACTTCTCAAACTCAATACACGAGAAACAAAGAAACAAATCATAAAATGGGCAGAAGGTATGAACAGACACTTTTCCAGTGAAGACCTACAAATGGCTAACAAACACATGAAAAAATGTTCAAAATCATTAGCCATCAGGGAAATTCAAATCAAAACCACACTGAGATACCACCTTACGCCAGTTAGAATGG
>NW_024425563.1:91428375-91442737 GCF_017311325.1 Ursus maritimus | reverse complement strand
CAAAAATCATATGATCCTCTCAATAGATGCAGAAAAAGCAATTGACAAAATACAGCATCCTTTCCTGATTAAAACCCTTCAGAGTGTAGGGATAGAGGGTACATTCCTCAATCTCATAAAAACCATCTATGAGAAGCCTACAGCAAATATCATTCTTAATGGGGAAAAGCTGGAAACCTTTCCCTTAAGATCAGAAACACGACAAGGATGCCCACTCTTGCCATTATTATTCAACATAGTACTAGAAGTCCTTGCAACAGCAATCAGAAAACAAAAAGGGATAAAAGCTATCCAAATCGGCAAAGAAGTCAAACTGTCTCTCTTCGCAGATGACATGATACTTTATATGGAAAACCCAAAAGAATCCACTCTCAAACTACTAGAAGTATTAGAGCAATTCAGTAATGTGGCGGGATACAAAATCAATGCTCAGAAATCAGCTGCATTTCTACACACGAATAATGAGACTGAAGAAAGAAAAATTAGGGAATCCATCCCACTTACAATAGCACTAAAAATCATACATTATCTTGGAATTAACTTAACCAGAGACGTTAGGACCTATATTCTAGAAACTACAAATCACTCTTGAAAGACATTGTAGAAGACACAAAAAGATGGAAAAATATTCCATGCTCATGGATCAGAAGAATTAACATAATTAAAATGTCCATGCTACCCAGAGCAATTTACACTTTCAATGCTATCCCGATCAAAATACCAATGACATTTTTCAAAGAACTGGAACAAACAGCCCTTAAATTTGTGTGCAACCAGAAAAGGCCCCGAATCGCCAAGGAACTGCTGAAAAGGAAAAAAAGCTGGGGGCATCACAATGCCGGATTTCGAGCTATACTACAAAGCTGTGATCACAAAGATAGCATGGTACTGGCACAAAAACAGACACATAGACCAATGGAACAGAATAGAGAACCCAGAAATGGACCCTTGGCTCTTTGGGCAACTAATCTTTGATAAAGCAGGAAAAAACATCCAGTGGAATAAAGACAATCTCTTCAATAAATGGTGCTGGGAAAATTGGACAGCTACATGCAAAAGAATGAAACTTGACCACTCTCTCCCACCATACACAAAGATAAACTCTAAAAGAATGAAAGACCTCGATGTGAGATAGGAATCCATCAAAATCCTAGAGGAGAGCATAGGCAGCAACCTCTACGACATCGGCCACAGCAACCTTTTTCATGACACATCTTCATACGATAATTGTCTTTTTCTCGCAGTTTAGACCTATTTAAGCTTAGCATTATCTCCTCCAGTGCGTCCATGTTGCAGCAAATGGTGAGAACTCGTTCTTCTGGATAGCTGGTAATATTCCGATTGTATATATGGACTCACATCTTCTTAATTCCAGTCATCTGTTGAAGGGCATCTTGGCTCCTTCCACGATTTAGCTATTGTGGACAATATATACTGCCCATATGAACATTAGGTGCATATGGCCCTTCTCTTCACTCACGTCTGTATCTTTTTGGGGTAAATACCCAGTAGTGCAAATGGCTAGATCATAGGGGTAGCTCAATTTTTAACTTTTAAGGACCTCCACATCTGTTTTCGAGTGGCTGTCCACTTCATTCCCACCAAGCTAATAGGAGGGATCTCTTTTCTCGCTCTCTCAATAATTTGTTTCTTGTTTTATAAATTTTTGCCATTCTAACTGGCGAAGGTGGTATCTCAGTGTGGTTTGATTTGAATTTCCCTGATGGCTAATGATTTTGAACATTTTTTCATGTGTCTGTTGCTTTGTAGTTCTTCACTGGAAAAGTGTCTGTTCATACCTTCTGCCCATTTTGGTTTGTTTCTTTGTTTCTCGTATTGAGTTTGAGAAGTTCTTTGTAGATCTTGGTTACCAGTCTTTATCTGTAGTATCATTTGCAAATATATTCTCCCATTCCGTGGGCTGCCTCTTAGTGTTTTTGACTGTTTCCTTGGCTGTGCAGAAGCTTTTTTAGCTTTGATGAAGTCCCACAAGTTCATTTTATCTTTTGTTTCTCTTGCCTTTTTGGAGATGTGTCATGAAAAAGGTTGCTGTGGCCGATATAGTAGAGGTTTGCTGCCTATGCTCTCCTCTAGAGATTTTGATGGATTCCTATATCTCACATCGAGGTCTTTCATTCTTTTTAGAGTTTATCTTTGTGTATGGTGGGAGAGAGTGGTCAAGTTTCATTCTTTTTGCATGCATTAGCTGTCAATATTTTCCCAGCACCATTTATTGAAGAGATTGTCTTTTATTCCACTGGATGTTTTTTCCTGCTTTATCAAAGATTAGCTTGCCCAAAGAGCCAAGGGTCCATTTCTGCGGTTCTCTATTCTGTTCCAATATTGGTCTATTGTGTCTGTTTTTGTGCCAGTACGCATGCTATCTTTGTGATCACAGCTTTGAGATAGCTCTCGAGAAATCCCGGCATTGTGATGCCCCAGCTTTTTCCTTTTCAGCAGTTCCTTGGCGACTTGGGGCCTTTTCTGGTTGCACACAAATTTAAAAGGGCTGTTTGTTCCAGTTCTTTGAAAAATGTCATGAGTATTTTGATCGGGATAGCATTAGAAAGTGTAAATGTGCTCTGGGTAGCATGGACATTTTAATTATGTTAATTCTTCTGATCATGAGCATGGAATATTTTTCCATCTTTTTAGTGTCTTCTACAATGTCTTTCAAAGAGTGATTTGTAGTTTCTAGAATATAGTCACGTCTCTGGTTGTTAATTCCAAGTATAATGTATGATTTTGTGACTATTGTAAAGTGGGATGGATTCCCTAATTTTTCTTTTCTTCAGTCTCATTATTCGTGTAGAAATGCAGCTGATTTCTGAGCATTGATTTTGTATCCCGCCACATTACTTGAATTGCTCTAATACTTCCAGTAGTTTGAGAGTGGATTCTTTGGGCTTTTCCATATAAAGTATCATGTCATCTGCGAAGAAGAGACAGTTTGACTCTTTGACCGATTTGGATAGACTTTTATCCCTTTTTGTTTTCTGATTGCTGTTGCAAGGGACTTTAAGTACTATGTTGAATAATAATGGCAAGAGTGGGCATTCATGTGTCGTGTTTCTGATCTTAAGGGAAGGTTTCCCAGCTTTTCCCCATTAAGAATGATATATTTGCTGTAGGCTTCTCATAGATGGTTTTTATGAGTTGAGGAATGTCCCTGCCTCTATCCTACACTCTGAAGGGTTTAACTTACAGGAAAGGATGCTGTATTTTGTCAATTACTTTTCTGCATCTATTGGAGGAAGGATCATATTTTTGGCTTTTTCTTGCTGATAAAATCTCATCACACTGATAGATTTGCGAGTGTTGAACCACCCTTGCCCATCCCAGGGATGAATCCCACTTGGTCATGATGGATATTCCTTTTTAATGTACTGTTGGATTCTCGTTATGAAAGACGTCTTGTTGAGAATTTTGGCATCCATATTCATTAGGGAAATCGGTCTGTAATTCTCCTTTTGATGGGGTCTTTGCCTGGTTTGGGGATCAAGGTAATATTGGCTCATAGAATGAGTTTGGTAGCTTTCCTTCTACTTTCCTATTTTTGAAATAGCTTTAGGAGAATAGGTATTATTTCTTCTTTAAATGTTTGGTAGAATTTCCGGGAGTCCATCAGGCGCTGGCGTTTGTTTATTGAAAAGGTTTTTAATCACTGTTTCAAATCTCTTTGTTTAATTGGTCTGTTTAAAAATCAATTTCTTCCTGTTTCCGATACTTGGTAGTTTATAAGTTTCCAGGAAGGCGCTTCATCTCTCTTCCAGATTGCTTAATTTATTGGCATAAGGCTGTTGATAAAAAGTTTCTAATAATCCTTCCAATTTCACTGGTGTTGGTTGTGACCTCTCCCTTTTCTATTCATAATAATATTATTAATTTTAGGTCCTTTCTCTATTCTTTGGGATAAGTCTTGCCAGTGGTTTGTCAATTTTATTTATTCTTTCAAAGAACCAGCTTCTAGTTCTGTTGATCTGCTCTACTGTGCTCCTGGTTTCTAGTTCCATTGATCTCTGCTCTAATCTTGATCAACTGCTTCACCGTGCGTGGATTGGCCTGTGTTTCTGGCATTGCTGTTCCAGCTTCTGAGGTGAAGTATAAGAACCTTGCATTTTTAGATTTTCTTCTTTTGAGTGAGGGCTTGAGATGGCTATGTATTTTCCCCTTAGGACTACTATCCGCAGTGTCCCATAGGTTTTGGACCGTTGTGTTTATCTCGTTTGGTCTCAAAAATTTGTTTAAATTGATTTCTTGACTTTCCTCGCTTTTTGAATCATTCTTGAGCAGGATGGTTCTTAGTCTCCAAGTGTTTGGTTTCTTCCAAATTTTCCTTGTGGTTGAGTTCCAATTTCAAAGCTTTGTGGTCTGAGAATATGCAGGGAATAATTTCAGTCTTTTGGTATCAGTTGAGACCTGTTTTGTGACCCAGAACATGGTCTATTCTTGAGAATGTTCCATGGGCATTAGAATAGAATGATATTTTTAGTCTGGGATAGTGTTCTGTACATATCTATGAGGTCCAACTCTAAGTAGGGCATTCAAAGCTCTTGTTTCTTTGTTGATTTTCTGCTTAGGTGATCTATCTGTTGCTGATAAAATGGAGTGTTGAAGAGTGTCCCCTCACTATTAATGTATTATTATCTATATATATGTCTCTTTTATCGAGTTAATGATTGGCTTGTGTATCTTAGCTGTTCTGTTGGGGCATATATATTTTAAGTAATTGTCATATCCCCTTGTTGGATACATCCTTTAAGAATAATATAGTGTTCTTCTGTATCTGTAACATAGTCTTTAGTTTAAAATCCAATTGTCAAAATCTACCCACTCTTTTGAGTCCATTGGTGAGATGGTTCATCTACTTTCAGCTATGTATCTTAGGCAAAGCCGAGACAGCAAATATGGGTCGTCTTTGCAATCGATGTGCTTTTACATTGGCAACATTGACTGATATTGGAAGATTAAGATGCAGTGCGAAGTCTTTGTTTCTATAATTGACTCGTTCATCCTTGGGTTCTTTTGACCTTAACTCTGAGGTGGTTTCATGATTATGAAATTGGTCAATGACTGGCGATTCTGGAAGGTCTTTGTATTTCTCCATTAATTTCTGAATGATAGCTTTGCCGGATAAGTGAATCCTGGCTGCATGTTTTTCTCTAAGGGACGCTTCCGGGGATGTGGGCTTCGCGTTTTTCAGCCTGCCTTCTGGGGGAGGGCTGCTGCCGCGCGATACTCAGGCAACCCTTGTTTGGGTAGAGTCTCTCGTGTCCCCTGCAAGGGGGGATGGAGATGAGGCACACTGTGAGCCGGTATTTTCAGGCTTTTGTTCTCCTGGCGGTTTCCTGGCAGTTTGCTGTGCCTTCTTCTGAGAGTCAGGCAGCAGTAGCCGTATCTCAGCTCTGTCTCAGCAGGAACAGAGGGATCTCGCAGAGGCCTCTCCGCTGGGCCCTCTGGCCACTTTAGCTCTGTTTCTGTTGGTGCTGCTCAACCTTTGCAGTGTCCCGGATGTGCACCTCAGCCAGCGTCCCAGGCCTCCACTTCCAGGGCCGGCACGTCTCTGTCCTTTTGTGTTTCTAACACCGCCAGCCACCCAGCCACACTCCGCCCACCCAGAGCTCCATTTCAGTGTGGTATTCGCACTCCGACTCTCCTGGTTTTCAACTGGTCGCCATGTTCCCTGGCTCCACGGTTCAGTCTGTCGCTCTCTCAGGGGTGCCGACCGCGGAGTCTGCCCGCCTCCCAGTGAGGTGGCTACCGCCTCCCGGCGCCTGAACGTGGTGGCTCCCCTCCCCTTCTGTTTATCTTCCGGTATCTGTGCGTGGCTTCACGGCTCCCCGCTTAGTACCTCAATACTCAGCTCTGGAGATGTTCATTTGCAGAGATCCAGATGTGCATCTTCCTGCATCTCAGGCTGATCTCCATGGATGTTCAGGATGGTCTGGTACCTATCCAGCTCCACTCAAGGGACCAGCTGAAAAAGGGGACGCCCCTACACCTCCGCCATCTTAATTCCTCCACACCTCGCTAAGTAAATTTTTTAAATCTTGAACATAACATAATGAACGAGTTGTCTATGAGCCCATTGCACTTGTATTCAGTAGGCTAACGCAGCATTTCAGTATGAAAAAAAAAGAAGTGCAAACAAAAAGGGACTACAAGAGATTGGCAAAAATCACTCTCAATTTATGGAGGCTTAAGTTGGGATCTACTGGAACAAAATTTGAAAAGGAACTGTCACGAGGTTGTTTACAAACAAAGCTGAAAAATGCCTAGAAATAAAATTTTTGGATTGTAAGCAATATATTGAATCATTAAAGGAAAGATTTGCAAATGAAGCCTTTGACCAAATTCAACCTGCAAGAAGAGTTTTCTTTCCATGTTTAAAAGAATGAATTGCCCCTGAATCTCCTTTAGGTAGGGCCTGCATTTCCGTATTTGACCACCAACTCTACTATTCCCGTTACCTTAAACTCTACATTTATGTTGCTGTCTGAAAAGCGTTCGCATTTGGGTCTGGTGCTTACAAGTTCTCTCTTAGGGCAAAAAAACTGCCCTATTTCACAGAAGAATCTTCAGCTTAGCCTAAACGGTTCAGATAATGCTATAGCTATAGAATGAGGAGCATTTTGTGTTTTGCGTATAGATCAGGGGGATTTGGAAAGAGAGAATATAGGACATACACACAAGTCCTTCCTTATAATGAAACATAAAACAAAAAATCTAGATGTTAAAAAGCGTTCTTTGCTTTTAGATTTCCTAAAATCTTAAGAAATCATTAAACTTGTTAATATTTTGTCTATAGCACTCTACTATTGCTAAATGAAGTAATCTCTTAAATCTGTTAAAAACAAAATTCATTACAAAACGAGTACATTTTAAATCTTACTGAACTATTATTCAATGATTCATGAATCGGGCAGCACCTAATCTGGCGATAGCAAAGAGCACGTGAGGAGCTATACAAAAGGAAAGACTGACAGGCAGAAGGAGCTAAACAAGGAACTTATACTAGACTAAGAAGCAGGTTGGTTATTACAAGGTTACTTTCCTTTAGGGGATGGCAAGAGGTCCTATGAGGCAAGATCACCTACCTGGTGCTAACTGGGTGATTACTGATTGACTGGTTTTAAGACTCCGACTTGGGAGAGCCCAAACTGTAATTAATTTAAGTCTTGGTTTATTGGATGTGGGGCCTACCATAACAGACTTCATTTGGGGCCTGTTTCAGTGTTTAACAAAGCACCCACCAGCTCAGTGAATGGATGTTCAAAAAAGGATACCGGCAGCCCACTGTCAAACCACACGGTGGTGATCTGGTACCTGATGTCCGCGAGTCTTCCCTTTCTCTTGCTCAACTCTCACCTCCCCAGAGTCTCTGCTCCCAATTTTGCCTTCCTGGGGGGGTTACAACACCACTGAATCTGTAGGCAGTGGAGCTACTCATGGTCAAACAGCCTCTGAACCCTAGGTCCCCCCACACCCTCCCCTTTTTGGCTCAGGCTTTGCTTTGATGACCCATGTTAACCCTGCGGACTTCCTGACCTTGGCCTATGCCCGTCAGCCTCGCTCTTCCCAATGGGCACCCTGCTACTTGTCATGTTATCAGCTTTTTGGTTGATCTTATAATTTTGTTTTTTTGCATTGGGAAATAGGTTATACTTATTTGTTCCAGAACTGTACTTTAAGTTCCATGATGGGAAGAATTGCTCAAAGATTGATACTTTGAGTACTTCAGAAATGGTACCTCAAATACTTAAGAAATGATACCAGGATATTTCAGAACAAATGCCGCATACTTCAGAAATATCGGGGTACCATTGGAATTATAAAGCATTCAAAGACAAATAGAAACAGGTGAGTTTATCCATGAGAGGATCACTTTTTGTACATTTTTTGCGGATGTAACTACTTGATGGTAAGCACGCGACAAGGCTTATGCCAACTCACTGCACCTGGGCATTCAGTTTTTACACATGGAGCATTCATTGATTTGAATCTGAGTATACAGAACTTATTCACTGATCGGTATGAAGTAGTGGGTCTTCAAACTATGAGGCGGTACAAAGGCAGTGCTTTCATATGGGAGCAGGAGAAATTCAGATGGGGGCGAGTGAGGTACAAATGTAATTAAGTGGTCATGACTTACCATGTAATTATATTTCCTTGAAGGCATGATCTAAGGTATTATGCTGAAGGCCTTAAAAATTAATCAAGAAGAGTGACTCTGGAGAGCCTAATTCCATATCATGCAAGAAAAGTTTGGAGCATAATAATAACAGCCATACTTTTTTTTTTTTGAGCACCCACTAAGAGTTAGGAACCATATTTGACATTTTATTCCTATATTACATTTTTAGACTTCACAAAAGATGCGATGAAATCGAGGATTATTATGACCATTTATGGGGAGAAATATCCACTTAATAGGAGGAGTGAGATTCACACCCAGTCATCTCTAGCATGATTCCATATGCTTCTAGCTTTACCAGGTTGCCCCAATTAGATTTGCTAATTCAAAAAGCGGTGGCACTGGGATCAGGGAAGGAAAGCTGTGCCATCTGATTGTGATCCAAACACCAGAAAGCAAGAAAGATAAAAATAAAGAGGAAGGAGGTAGAATAGAGGAGCAAGATAGGCATTTGGGAACAGCTTTCCAAAAATAAGAAAGAGCAATAAATTGATGTCTTCAAAATGGTCTGGACTCACACACCTACAGCCCAGCCGCTCTGTTTTATCTCATTAATGCCTGGTTATGGATGGGCAGGTTTGCCATCTGTTTAAATAATAATTTTCTATTCTCCATGAACTGAGCTGCAGTGTCGAGGACAGTTAAAGCGTCCACTGCCATCTCTCTCGGCGGAGACTCTGATATTGCAGGCCGCGCCAAGTGCCCACCACCCTGGCACCCGCTTCCCGGCTACAGGCTTCTCACCGCTTCCCACCTAACTGCCCACCAGCTAACGCCTTCCTGGCCAAGAGCGCAGGCTGACTCAAGTATGAAGCGCCCACACTCGAAGAACAGAGAGACCGTAGGAATCGGTTCAGCACCCTCCCTTCTTGGCAAACCCCAGAATGTGGATGCTGACTTCCTGTGAAGTCGGATGATAAGACTATTTTCAAAAATTCCGTGTGGCAGAGTGGTATGGGCAACAATGGGTTTGGTTTTGAAAGTAACCACGGCTTGGAACTAGGAACTGAAGAGATCCGTGGAAAAAGAAGTCCAGTGGCTGCACTTGACAAAGGAAGGAGAGGTTCAGATTATAAATTTTTTGGGGACTACCCTCAAGAGAGGACTAGAGTCGTGGCTGCATATGGGAGGATAAGTAGGGGATGTTTTAAGTCGGAAAGCATCATACAGTGGTAAGAAAAATAAAGGCTATATTAACTCCGAACCAAGCACTGTGCTGAGTACTTTATTAATTAAATCTCTTGCTTACCCAATCCTTACAACAACCCCAGGGATATAAGACTGCTCGCTTTATGAGTATTTCTGTTTTGCAGATGGGGAACTGAGGTTTAGAGTTTGACCTATCTGATGTGTAGCCTGGAGGTGGAATTTTAATTCTTGCAGTTTGTCTTCAGATTCTGTATTCTCTGTCGGGAAACCAGTGATTCATTGTCCAGGACTGGAACACTTTTGGAAGTGAAGCTATGTTGTTCTGTAATTGTGGTGTGGTATAGCAAGCAAAAAGGTGGAGCAAACTGCCCTGGGAAGTATAGTCAGCCTGTTCACACTGCTTCCCCTAGTAAGTCAGGAAACAGAGGATGGTACTATGAGAACATGTCAGAAAAGTACTTAAGGACTGTTTCCCAGTACATTGCAACAGTCTTCGGACCATGTGCTTTAGTCAGTAATTCTTTCTTGAGGATCCAGACCCTATCCACAGTGCTTTGATCCCCGAAGGACCTTTCTCCAAAAATCCATATCAAGATCCATTCAACTCTAGAAAAGAGCAAACAAGCTTTTTGACTAACACCATGAAAAGGAAAGAATAGGTCCTGACCCATTTGCATATTTTCTGGAAGTGGCACTCTCAACCCCATAGATTAGTGTGTGTGTTTTGTGTGTGTGTGTGTGTGTGTATAATATGTGCATGTATGCACATCTATACACTATATGCATGTGTGTGTCTGTATTCGTATTTGAAGTGTCCTTTTCACAAAATTTTGCCATGTTGGATGTTCCTAATTTCCAGTACATTTCAAACATGGGTTGGGTTATTCAGAAATATTTAAACAAATTGTCTAATGCCGATGCATGTCACTTGTTTAGGGGTTAAACCGAGTTTGGATTTAAGTGCACAGACTTCTTTCCCTTCTGCTATGACTGTGGTGCTAGTACATCTCTACCAAATCTCTGTGATCCTACGAAAACCCTAATATCCGAGTGACATCACTGATCCTCAAACACAACAGGAGTCTTTGTGAATGAGGGCCAATGGAAGAGAGAAAAAGTATAACAGTACCATAAGCACAAACATTATTACAATTTGTATCAAGATGTTTTTTAAGTTTCTTTTTGTTTGGAAATTCTTTTTAAGAAAATTGTTATTCAATCTGATAAGTCTGTGTTTGTCCATGGGGTACTGATGTTCACTCAGGTCATTTGAAATTTTTGCAGCCTGATGCAACTCCTGGCTTGGATTTTTTTCTTCCTCTGAAGTGGTCCTGTCATCTATATTGTCAGTGATTTCTTTCCATCATTAGATCCACTGTTAGTAAGTGTAGTTGACGTTAAGAAGCCACACAAAAGACAAGAAATGAAGAATTTGAATCAAATTTATAGTAATATTTGTTTCTGGCAATACAATGTACAAGTTTATTGCATCAATAGAATGGTCTGTTCCGGCGTAGAGATGCCGGGCAGTACATGAACTCATAACTAAGGACAGTGATGGTACTTCCTAACACCTGTGCGTTCCTGTGACCCACTCAAAGTGTCCTCCCTAGAGTTTCTATGTGGATGGTGGAGTCCTCACAAGTTGAGGGGAATTCATTGTGAGAACTTCAAATTTACAGGATTGTTTGTAGAGATGGTTGAAAAGACCTGAACTTTTATGAGTTATATTGGGTCCCCTCAGAAGATGTGTCAAGTCCTATCCCTCAGTACCTCAAATGTGAATTTATCTAGAAATGGGATCATTGCAGATGTAGTTAGTAAAGATGAGGTCGTTAGGGTGGGTGCTAATCCAGTGTGACTGGTGTCTTTGTAAGAAGGGGACATTCACCCACACACACACGCAGAGGGAAGATGATGCAGAGGACACAAGGGAGAAGATGGCCAAGTGCTGACTGAGGCAGAGATGGCAGGGATGCACCCATAGCTAAGGAGCACCTGGCACTACCAGAAACTGGAAGAGTCAAGGAAGGCTCCTCTCTTGGTGGTTCAGAGAGAGGATGGCCCTTGTCAGCACCTTGATTTCAGATGTCTGAACTCCAGACCTGTGAGACAATAAATGTCTGTTGTTTTTAAGCCCCCGGTCGGTATTTTGAAACTAATACAATAGCCAACTAATAGTTCATAGATTTTGATTATAATACATGCTTTTTTTTTTTATGATAGACAAGCTCGCTCATAGCTAATTTTCCTTTACTCTAGGCTCTGCTGAATCATCAATAATTACCATCCTGTCTCAAGTAAGCTTACCCTCACGTAACCTAGAGTCAAATAACTGGCTATTGATTCTATTATGTGATGCCACTGTGATCCACATCGGCACCTCCAAGACATCCTAGGGGATGGCGTAAGGTGAGCTATCCCATTGTGATACCAAATAGGCCAGTTTACTCAAAGCCCTAAATATAATCATAATAATAATAAATAATAAAGATGAAGAAGAAGACTTAATTGCTCCAACATTTTTTTGTTTCTCTCCCATCTAAGCACACCTGTTCTTATCTACCATGTTTTATTGCATAGAAAAATTTTTAAGCAACTCTTTTGAAGGGCAGAATATAAAGCAAAAGCTATATGTCCGTATGTTACCGTCTTCACAGTGATTGTTAGCTCAACCAGGAAATTATATGACCCTTTACATAGCAGAATCCAAGCCATGTCAGGTTTGAGTCAGCAAACCCTATTTGTGTATTTCACAGAGTGAGGGAGGGCTAGGATATTATTTACGGATGAAAGGCAGTCTCAGACACCTGGATTATCTCGGACCTGTCCATGATTCAAAATATAAGGCTCTACCTGTGATCAACGGGGGACCACTTTTAACCTTGGTTCTTGCACCCATTGAAACCCATTTAAAAAATTCCCATTTATACTATAAAAATGAAAATCAGCAAAGATACTGTGGAGTGTGATTGAAGGGCAGTGCGTGGGAGGGTGCCCACTATCAAGAAAATCCTATTTGACATAAGCATATCTCATTTACCTCTGGGTTGGTATCACTTGACATACAGGACATAGCAATATTAGTGGTGCCTCAGCCTGGGTTTTCCTTTTGCTGAGACTAGACATAGGGCTTGTGTGCAGGTAGTTGATTTTTAGGAAGTGACCGCAGGGAATCAGGAGGAGGCACAAGGAAGAAAGTAAAATAAAAGGAAAGTAAAAATCAGTACAAGAGACTGTACCAGATTGGCCACCACTGAGGTCAACAAGGGCTTGACCCCACCAGGACTATCTGAGGCAGCTGGGTTAAAATGTGGCTCAGAACTCTCTATTCAGGATAGGAGGGCAGAGCACTGATCCTTTGCTTGCCTCTTCCCCCACTTATCAGCGTTGTCCTGTAAGGCCATTAGCTCTCTTCAATCCCCACACACTGTATGTGTGAGTGCCAGAGAGATTCCCCCAGAATTCCCACCTCCCAGCATCCGAGCAGCTCCAGGCAGAAAGCTGGAAGTATGACGCACATCAGAGTTGGGCTGTTGGCATGGTGTGTCTGTGTGAAGTTGGTTGCCAGGGCAGTGGTGAGAGCAAGAGATGAGCCTGAAGGCAGGAGGCCCTGAGTACTTGAGGGGCCAGTGTTGGCCATACTTGCACTGCGCTAACCCACTTGTGCTCTCCATTAAGCCTAAACCATTATCAAGTCTTTCTGGGTGGCAGCCAGCCACATTCTGCAAAAGACCTTAGGTCAGGAAGGTTAATGCAGCAGGCTATATCTAATCGGCTACTCGACTAATCGTGTGAAACTTGCATTAATAATCACCTTCTCCCACACTACTGGTCATTCTAGGTTTCTCTCATTCTTGCCCAACAGCAGCTGATCTAGGTTGCCTTTCAGGGTGGGGAGACACGGACCTTCATCCCAAAAAGTTTCAATCTCCCTTTGCCAGGTGCCGAGCCTGCCCAAGGTTGCTATGATTGCCCAATTACAATTACTGATAGGCCTGGAAGCAGGAGAGAGACATTGTGACAAACCCCAAGCGCTCTAGTCGTGCTGTTTTATGCCTTCACGGTGTCATAGCAGCTCTTGCTGTTTGTGGGAATAAGGGTCACTTACCCCCCAGTATGGCAAAGTTCCTTTCTTGATCTGGTGCTTTGTTGGCTTGATGAACCCCAATAACCAGGCAGCCATCATAGCCTTTAGGTGAGTAGGGATCTCTTTACTGTGTCCCCAGAAGTGTTCCTCCCTGACCTCGCAGCTTCCAAAGTAGCAGGATGGGAGCACATTCCACAGGTGGGACACAGGAGCCATGGTGAGAGACCAACCCTACTTCCCACCCGTTGAGTCCAAGTTGTTTATTTGAGAAACATGGGTCTCTTTGGGAAAGCTTGTGGCTATATTTATTGTGTCTACTTTTCATGTCATGGCAGGACCTTCTCAAGGGGGACCAAACTTTCCTTAACCCAGGGACTCTGGGTCTGAACTGCCTTAGATCCAAAAACTGGGCAGAAGATTCTGCATTTTCATTGCAGTGCAATATCTCAGCCTTCTCCCCTCTAAATCTCATATTTTCCCCATAATACCAGTCAGCTCCTCATCTGTCTTACCGTCAGAAAACCATGGTTCAAAAATTACCACCATTATGCAGGTGAATTTCTTCGTGCCCACAATGATGGTTATGCCCATCTTACCCTTTTGGTTATGTGCCACCAGCTAGCCTCTGCTTTTCCAGAATCCTGGACCGCTCTACTGAAACTAAGTACAAAGTATCACCTACCATTAACTTGGCCTACAAAGAGCCATGGCTGAGCTTATGAAAGAACCTGAGAGTGGCTTCTCTGTCTCATTATAATAACTTCGTATTCTATCATTTCCTATCCCTGAGCCTTCAATAATCTACAAGACAGTTCCACCATATTGTTCCTCATTTCCCTACATCATCAATATGTCCAAGCTTGAAGAGCCATTCTCATCTCTGTATTAGAAGCAACCTTGTATCCTTGCTGGGATATTAAACCCTGTGA
>NW_024425563.1:91426413-91428365 GCF_017311325.1 Ursus maritimus | reverse complement strand
ATTGTTGGAGAGGATGTGGAGAAAGGGGATCCCTCCTACATTGTTGGTGGGAATGCAAGTTGGTACAGCCACTCTGGAAAACAGTGTGGAGGTCCCTTAAAAAGTTAAAAATTGAGCTACCCTATGATCTAGCCATTGCACTACTGGGTATTTACCCCAAAGATACAGACGTAGTGAAGAGAAGGGCCATATGCACCCCAATGTTCATAGCAGCATTGTCCACAATAGCTAAATCGTGGAAGGAGCCAAGATGCCCTTCAACAGATGACTGGATTAAGAAGATGTGGTCCATATATACAATGGAATATTACTCAGCTATCAGAAAGAACGAGTTCTCAACATTTGCTGCAACATGGACGGCACTGGAGGAGATAATGCTAAGTGAAATATGTCAAGCAGAGAAAGACAATTATCGTATGATTTCTCTCATCTATGGAACATAAGAACTAGGAAGATCGGTAGGAGAAGACAGGGATTAAGAAAGGGGGGTAATCAGAAGGGGGAATGAAGCATGAGAGACTATGGACTCTAAGAAACAAACTGAGGGCTTCAGAGGGGAGGGGGGTGGGGGAATGGGATAGGCTGGTGATGGGTAGTAAGGAGGGCACGTATTGCGTGGTGCACTGGGTGTTATATGCAACTAATGAATCATCAAACTTTACATCAGAAACCAGGGATGTACTGTACGGTGACTAACATAATATAATAAAAAATATTATTATAAAAAAATAAAAATAAAATGTATTAATGTTTAATAAAAAATATAAAATAAAATTTACTTGCGAGTCTAAGGTATACATCTTAACACTAAGCAAATCCATTCATTAAATTGTTACCTTTCTATTAACTCTTAATTGACCAAACACTTCCTGTGTGGGGGACACTGAGTGTATGGCTCTTAAGCGACTTTTAGACTACAAAATACAATGTGACAGGTGCTTTTTCTAGGGGCATCGAAATAGTCTGAACTGAACAAATGAAAATTTAAAATTAGTCTTGAAGGAGGACGAGTTTGCCAGACTGGTACGTGGGAGAAAAACATTCCAGACATCTACAGAAAATATATCAAAACAATGGGTATAAAATTTGGTTCAACTCTTGGTCTTCATGTATAACCCTTGTTTGTAATGAAAACTAGTATTGTGGTTTCCAAGACTGAGCAGATAGTATAGTTTCAGAAGTTAGACACTACTTAGGGAATGATAATGTAATGTTCTACCCCAGTACCCAGAATGATACTTGGCACATGGTAAGTATTCAAACAATATTTGTTAAATAACTAGCTAAATGGATTATTTAAGGTGTACTTAACAGGACTGGAGGCCTTGGTCTTGCATTTGACAGATAAAGCTCCTGAGAATATTTGGCTTGTCCTGATACTAAATGCACAGTGTTTGGTGTTCAGTAACATTAAGAGATACATGCTATAAACCCAGTTATGTGGTATAGCTCAAAAGCACATAACTATGGGTTCAAAAAGACAGTTTAGGTTTCAAACATTCAGTCCTGACCTCCTCATAGTATTAGTATCAGCTATCACTGCTTGAGCTTCTATTCTTTGTGAGGCCTGAATCAGGGGCTTCATCTGTACTGCCTCACATTTTAAAGGTGCTCTTGGCATGCTGACATGCAGTAACTCATATACAAAGAGAAAAGTGACTTGGCGCAAATCAAACACAAAGTGTCAAAGTCCTATGGACATTTGCACTTCATTGATTTTGTGCTTTGGTTTTGAGTTCAGAAATTAAGGTTACTCTGTACTTCATTTACTAAGACTTGCTCTATCACACATAATTACATCTACATAGAAGGTATAAAATGAAACAGCAGTTAAGAAACAAAAGCACAGGAAGATGTCACCATGGTTCTCCCCTGCTGTTTCCACAGGCTTTCTGTTCATTTGCTCCACACAAAACTCTTTCCACTTTCACACATGCTCTCTTTCCCTGGAG
>NW_024425563.1:91241812-91426405 GCF_017311325.1 Ursus maritimus | reverse complement strand
CGTTCTGTGTATCATCACTGCCTTTCCATGATACTCCAGTCTAAAGCAGGTCATCCTCATCGTTTTCCTTGGCACTCTGCTGTTTTTCCTTATAATATTTTCTAATTTTATGCTGTATTTAATTTTGTGTTCATTTCATTGATGTCCATTTCTCCCACAAAGACAGGAGCCACATTTGTTCATGTCTTAGTCAGCCTGGACTACTATAACAAAATGCCACTGACTGGGTGCCTTAAGCAACAGAAATTTATCTTTCACAATTCTGGAGGCTAGGGAGTCTGAGATCAGTGTGCCAGCATGGGTGGGTTGTGGTGATTCTCTCTTCCTGGCTTCTTGCTGTATCCTCATGTGGCAAAGAGAGAGAAAGAGCTTGTAAAAGGACAGGAAAGGAGAGAGGTGGGGAGACAGAGACAGAGAGACAGAGAAAGTGAGCTCCTTGAGGAGCTTGTCCAATTACCTCCTGATAGCTCCACCTCCAAATATCACCACACTGAGAATTAGGGCTTCAACATATGAATTCTGAGAGGACACAATTCGGTCTACAGCAGTTCAATAGAAGAGTGATTGGCAGGGTGCCTGGGTAGCCCATGAATTTTACTATTGGGCAATGAGAGTTTGAGAAGCAAATATAAGAGCATTTAACTCCTACACTAAATCACCAAAATTACACAATTCATAATCCATACCTCAGTTGAGCCTCTGGCTCTTGATTTCAGCTCAGGTCTTCATCTCGGGGTGGTGGTCTTGGGTCATGGGATGGACCCCTGTGTTGGGTTCTGCATGTCTGCTTCCTTCCCTCTCTTTGCCTCTCCCCCTACATGCATGTTCACTCTCTCTCTCTCTCTCTCTCTCTCTCTCACTCTCAAACAGATAAATCTTAAACAACAACAAAAAAGAGTGCTTGGCATATCACAGTGATTGGATGGATGAATGAATGGATGGATGGATACAAAATGTCCAGAGATCTCTATGTCCCTTTGGAAGTTGCTAAATTACAACTGGAACCAGGAATACAGGGAGTGCTCCAGCATCAGAGAAAGCATGGCCTCTCTATGCCACCAGATAAGGAGCTTAGGAGGTGCTGAGAAATAAAGGCTATAGATGAAGGAGACAGGAGAGTGATGGTTACAGACCCTGAAATGACACACAAGCCAAGGGTACAGCCCATTTCTGGGCCACCATATGACGTTTTCATTCTTAGTTTTCATTCTCCTTTTCTTTCAAGCAGGGCCAGGTTCATGATTTGCAGGGCTCAGTACAAAATGAAAATACAGGACTCCTTCAAAAAACAGGAAAAAGTGCCATTAAAACTAATTTTTCCCCCATGGTCTCTTTCAACTTGTATTGTTTTTATTTGCCATTTAATGTTGTTCTAAAGTAAGGAAAAATTGAGAATTATAATTACTAGCATGAATTTTACTATTGGGCAATGAGAGTTTTAGAAGCAAATATAAGAGCATTTAGCTTTTACACTAAATCACCAAAATTACACAATGCATAATCCATACCTCATGCATGCATTTGTATTTCATTCTTACCAGAAGCGTGGAAATGCTGCACAACGTGAACTCGGTTATTTTTATTTTATTTCTTGATATGTACACATTTTACCAACACTCTGCCTCTGGCTTGCTGATAAGGAAGAAGGGACAGAAAGGAACACCTATAGCGAAGTCTATTTTTCCCTTTCGTTCTGTCAGTGTGAGAGGTTGGCTACTACAGGAAAATACTAGGAATAAGAAAAGATATGGCAGGATTCCTTGGTTGGTTGTGTCTTAGAACACCATTGCCTTCTTTCTGGTTTCAACAGGTAGCTTGGCCTCGGGGGCTGTCAGTGCCTCCACTTAGTTGTAAACATACACTTACCTTGTCCTCACCATGTGCCTCAATGAACTCCTGTACATTGTGGGCCCACTGGAATTCTGTGCTCTGGGGCATCCAGATGCTACAAGAGAATGGGTGGGAAAGGAACTCACCATCGTGCTCTGCTGTCCACTGGACTTCCAAAACAGAAGCTCACCATGGTCAACAATGGCTAGAAGGAGAAGAGCCTGGAGAAGATGGTGGAGGAGATGGAGGGGAAGCGGAGGACCCAGATTAAGTCAGGTGTCTGAAATTTCATATATTCTTTCTTCTTTGTCTCCATTTTTTTCCCCTATCATTTCTCATTTTTCTGGGGAGATAGATATCATTCTGTCGCTATTTCCTCCCTCAATCCTTCTGTTCAAAATCAGCCTGTAATGGCCAGGAGAAGTGCTACCTTTTTCCCACTTTTCTAGCTAAGATCAATAAAGCAGCCACTGGTCACCAGGACAGCTGGCTCTCCTATGGTCTCATACACAAGACTTTTGCCCTTTGTAGAGCCAAACATCTTCACTTAATGATTTAAAATGTTTTTACATTTTAAACTGTTTTAATTCAGGTCACGTGAATTTAAGCATTAAATTGTTAGATGAGTAAACATCAGAAACTTTTTTTTTTTTGCTAACAACAAAAAGGTTCTCCTGGTTGACACCCTAAAGAAAGAGGTATTTTAAATTAAAGATATATGATTAAAATTCTGCCCTATAAATAGTAATCAATGATAACGGTTCCTCATCAGAACAAGCAGAAATACTTTCATTATTTAAACATTATATTTTTAAAAATCTTTAAAAAATATTATTCCACTATACATCACATAAAAATGTAAGGTAGCATGTGCGAACTGTTTAAAGAGCTTGTTAAAGATTCTTATAATAAGAAAAGCTGGGAAAAGTAGAGTCATATCTTATCAAACCATCTAAGAAATCTTAAGAATGCTGCTTTTCTAGTAATACATAAATATACACGAACATGAGCAAGAATCCAAGTAAAGAAACAGTTCTTATTCATAGGATTGACAGTTTTATTATTACACCAGCCTGAAATAACATATAATGGTGTGTGAGTGTGCACTGGAGTTTCTAAAAGCAGCTTTTAAGATAGGCTTAATGTGAGAAGGGTTCAACTTTCTTCTTTGAATTCTGGAGGATGGGGTCTCCTGGGGATAAAGGGGAAAAGGGGAGATAAACTTTTAATGTAATCTCCATTCTTGCCACAATTTGTTGTATTTATTTTTTCAGCTATATTTATTGTGTAGCTACCATATGCCAGGATCTGTGGATACAGTGAGGGCCTTAACAAACACATGTTCTGCCTTCAGGGAGCTCAAAGCACAGGCAAAAAACAAAGTATTAGCATGGAAAATGTCACAGGGAAGTAAAAGTATTTAACAACACTCGGTGGGGAAACCTAACAAGACCAAGGGTGGCAGGTCAGGGAAATCTTACAGGAGGAAGAGATATCAAAACTAAGGGCCCAGGGATAAGTAAAACACAGCCAGGCAGGAGTAGGGAAGTGGAGAATGCTGAGTCAGTAGGAATCCTGAAAAATTCCTCCTGGATCTGACTTCCTCACTTTTTGTTAACTCTGAGCTGAAACTTCTTTTAGATGATCAGCATAGGATTGGCTGGATTAGCAGAAATTTCTAGAACTAAAAAAAATTAAGTACTTGTTATAATACTGTGTTGGCTTGGATTTCTGAATGCATAAATAATAGATGAGGTCGAGTCGAAGATGTAAACCAGTTGGGTACACTTAGGGCCAACAGGAACAACAGCTATTCCCAGTAAGCTGCATGAAAAAGAAGAGCAGTACTTCCTCTCTGGGCCACACCTCCTGGCTCCAGAGAATGCCCTTTTCTGGGTGAGGAAGCTGGCAATGAAAGCAGCTTATCAGTTAGATCTCAATGTGTGTGTATCTCTTGGTGATATGTATAACTAAAGAAACCTATGACACCTCTATGCTGAGACCTGTGATTGTATTAGGGTTCTCCAGAGAAATAGAACCAATAGGATATATTGATATAGATCCATAGAGATTTATTACAGGGATTGATTCTTGAAGTTATAAAAGCTGAGAAGTTCCATGACCAGCCATGTGCAAGCTGGAGAACCAGGAAAGCCAGGAGTATAATGCAGTCCCAGCCTGAAAGTCTGCTAATAGTGTAAGTCCCAGTCCAAAGAGAAAGACCCGAAAACGAGGAGTGCCTATGTCCAAGGGTAGGAGAGGGAGGATGTGTCAGCAAAGAGCAAATTCGCCCTTCCTTAGCCTTCTTGTTCTATTTAGGCCCTTAACCAATTGGATGATGCCCACCCTCATAGGGGAGGGTGTTTTTCCTTGACTCGGTCTACTGATACAAATGCTAATCTCTTCAGAAATGCCCCACAGACGCTCCCAGAGATATCTTACCAGCTATCTGGATATCACACCAGCTATCTGGATATCACTTAGACCAGTCAAGTTAACACATACGATTAACCATCCCAATGACCCAGTGGCAACCCTTGGCCCTCACAAATAGTGTGTGCTAGGCAAAGGGAAGAACACATGCAAAGACCCAGGGGCTAAGAGTACCAGCATCTTTAGGTGACCAGAAATACATAAATTAGGGTAGAGCCAGGTATAAGGGGGTGAATAGTGAAGGAGTCAGAGTGTTGAACCAGTAAGATTTTACGTGTGTTGAGATTTTTAAATATTGTAAATGGAAAGTCAGTTAATACTGTAAGCCAGGAAATGATGATTTGCATTTTCAAAAGAATACTCTGGCTGCAGTATGGAGGACAGACTCTAGGAAGATCAACCCGTAAAGGAAGAAAAGTAATCTAAGGGGGAGATGAGAACGGCCCAGTGTTGGGGGGTGGCAGTGGGCATGACAAGATCTTGGCCTAATGCACCTTGGTGATTTACTCTGTGTGTGTGTGTCTATGCTTGTGCATGTATGTGTGTTTATAGTGAAAAAAAAGAGGTGAGGTTGACTCCTGTGTTTTCTGCTATGAGAACTGGGTGAAAGGCTGGTACAAAGAAAAGACATATAGAAAGAGGAGTTGATGCATGTAGGGTTATTCCAGAGGTTACTACAACCTGACATGTCCACTTGTGTGTGACACAGAACTGAGTATTGCCAGAATAATGAACATAACCATTCGAGGGGAGTGTTTTGGAAAATGAAAACATTTGCTAAGGGAGAAGGCACTCAGAGATTTTACAGCTAGAACTGACCTTCACCCCGACTTCAGTCCTTCCCATTACCAACAGCCATTCCCAATCCCACCCATCTTAATCTTGTCCTACCTTTCTGAGCTCTAGGTATGATTTAAGCCATTATGAAACAAGGCAGCAACCTTGAATGGAGATGGCTGCTTCCTTCCTCAGTGTAAAACAGTGAACCTCCAAGACAATTAAGCTGAAACAGATCTAAGAAAAAGATTAAGGATCACCTGAAACTCATTTTGTTAGTATTTTTTGAATCAACTGGAAAGAAAGTTTTGTTTTGACAACAACACTAATGATGATGCTCGTTTTATCTGCCTTTATTTATTGTCTACCATGTGCTGGCTACTTCATAAACATCTATTTCTGGACTCACATCCCCCAACAGGTTTATTATCTCCATTTGCCAGATGAGCAACATGAGATCAAAGCTAACCGGACCACGAAGAGAACACAGATCTTCGCTTTGGCCTCCTTCCTATGCTCTAAGCAACCGAACTATAAGACAATTGTAGCATATTTCAGAAAGAAATCACTAAAAGTAAGAGTGGGAATGCTTTTGGTTCTGTTTTAATCTTTCTTTTTTTTAATATTCAAAATAATATTTGTGTTTTTTTCTATTTCTCTAAACATTGTCTTAGTCTTTCATTTAAAACTTAGAAGTTTCTACATAAAAGGCTCCTGATTGTTTAGCTACACAGATATCACAATTTGTCACCTATTGATGGACGTCTGGAATGATCAATTGATACAAATAATAACAAATATTCATCCCATTTTATTAGTGAATCAGATTCCATTGTATGGATGTGCCACAATTTCTTGGTCAGTAGGCAGCTTTCTTGAATGCAGTGAGGCCCGAGTCTTTTCATTTTGAAGCACCACAAAAGTGCTAGGGTGTGATGCCTAGGCATACGGTTGGCAAACAGGTGTAGAGAACGTGGAGCTCCACGGTCACCTTGGCCCAGAAGTAACCCTTCACAAACACATACTCCATGTGGCCTCACCTTGATGCAAGCACGTTGGAAAATGTGGCTGGATGGATAACTGCTTCCCAGTGATCACTCTATGCAAAAAGGAGGCTGAAATTGGGCAGTTAGGTGTCACTGTCATGATTGTTTAACCCATGTCTTTTCCTTTATAGTTTGTAACTCTGGAGTCATGTTCAAAAGAAAATTTCTTCACTCAGGGATTAGAGAAATATCCACCAATATTTTTCTAACATTTACAGACCTTTTCAATTTATGATGGGGTTAGGTCCCGATAAACCCATAATAAGTTGAAAACATATTTAATACACCTAATCTACCAAACATTATAGCTTAGCCTAGCCTACCTTACACATACTCGGACAACTTACATTAGCCAAAAGTTGGGTAAATCACCTAACATAAAGCCTATTTTATATATTAAAAAAAATGTTAAGCAGTACATGTAACTTATTGACTATTACATTGTATTGTGCTACTGCACTGAAAGTGAAAAACAGACTGGTTGTATGGGTACAAAATGGTTGTATGTGTATCAGTTGTTTACTCTCATGATAGCATGGCAGACTAAGACTGCCCTGCCCAGCATCACAAGGGGGGGATCATCCCAAATACCACTAGCCCTCTGAAAAGATTCAAATTTAAAATTCCAAGTATGGTTTCTACTGACTGCATATTGCTTTCATACCATTGTAAAGTCAAAATATCTCTAAGTTGAACCATTGTAAGTCAGGGACCATCTGTACATGTTATTATTATTTGTTTTTTATCAGGTAGCCAAACCTGAACACCATCCATATGAATAATGCATTATTTCTTCCCACCAATTTGAAAGGACACTTTAATCAAATTCTAAAATGACATAAATATACACATAACACTTGGTGCTTTTCTTAAACTTTGTTGTATCTATTTCTCTTCTGTCCTGGGCTCATATCCGCACTGGAATTTTTTTTTTTTTTTAATTTACTTATTTTTTAGAGAGAGAGTCGGGGGAAGGGCAGAGGGAATGGGAAAGAGAATCTTCAAGCAGACTCCCCACTGAGTCCAGAGCCCCGACTCAGGGCTTGATCCCAGGCCCCTGGGATCATGACCTGAGCCCAAATCAAGAGTTGGCTGCTTAACCGACTCAGCCACCGAGGTGCCCCTCGGTGAACTCTTGGTCTGTTTTAATTATAAAAGTTGTATAATTAAAAAAAAATTATCTGGGCCTCCCCCTCCAAAATTAGTCTTATTTTTTCAAAATCTTTCCCATTATATACTCATTCATTCTTCTACATAAATCTCTCTCAAATCTCTACCTCAACCCTAAGATAACCAGTATTAGAGTTTAATTAGTAAATAGATAGAGGATAAAGAAATTTGGAGATAACTGATATATTTTCTTTTCTTCAAAGATTTTATTTATTTATTGGGAGAGAGAGAGAATGAGCTGGATGATGGGCAGAAAGAGAAGCAGACTCCCTGCCGAGCAGGGAGCCCAATGGGGGGCTCCACCCTAAGACTGCGGGATCGTGACCTGAGCTGAAGGCAGATGTTTAATCCACTGAGTCACCCAGGCCCCTGGGGATAACTGATATATTTTCAATGCTAATTTTCCTATATAGGAGCCTGGTGTTCATTTATTCAGATTTCCTTATGGGTCCCTCAATTATGTTCCCAATGTTGGAAAATCAGTAAGTATTAAATATTTGCTGAATGGATGATATTACTATCGGGTGCATACTGTGTACACCTTGCATTAAATGTACTTCTAGATATTTTACTTTATACTTTTGTTACCTAATAAAAATATCTTTCTCGCTATTCTGGTTTTAAACAGGTTACTGCGGGTATATGAGAAAGTTAACTACTTATTTTACAATGTACAGCTTGTAATTACTTAGAAGAAATGCATAGAGTACTCTGTAGAACCTTCGTGACCGGGAACGTGTTGCTGTTGCTTTCATACATGAATGATAGTTTCAATGAATATAGAATTCTAGGTTCAAAATTTCTTTTCACTGAGGACGGTGGGGGTGACTCCTACTATCCAAGAGCCCTTATTGTTACTGAGATGTCTAGTGCTAACCCTACCTTTTCTTCCTTTTGTTCAGGAACTTATTTTTCTATCTTGGATGCTCACAGAATTTTTACATTACCAGAAAGTAAAATATTTCACCCAGATATGTTTATGTCCAATTCTCTTCATTGATTTTTTCTGCTGATATATTATATGCATAAATCAAATTTTCAACTCTGAAGTTTTTCAATGATTTAAAAATTTTTGCTCCTATTTCATGTGCCTTGTGAACTTTCTATTATAAATATTCTTATTTCCTAGGTATTTTATCCTTATCCTGTATCTTTTCACTATCAAAATTATCTCATGATTTTCCTCTAACTTGCAGAAAATTTTGAGAGCTGGACTTCTATTTCACTAATTTATATTCCTGAAGTGCGAAATCTACTCTTCAGTGCCTCCATTGCATTTTAATTTGGGGAATTTAAAAAGTCTGAAGGAAAGGTTTATTTTATGTAATCGGTGCAGTTAAGCAACAATTCAGAAAACAATTAGATATAGTAAAAAAAAAAATTTTTTTTTCCTGCTAATATTTTAGTAGGTTTACTTCCTGGGGGATATTTGCTCTAAATTCCTTAGATTGGTGCCTGTGTTTGGAATTAATAAATGTTTCATAAGAATGATGTTTTTATTTTTTTGTTATTTATTTTTTTAAAGATTTTATTTACTTGTGAGAGAGAGAGTGTGAGCATGAGCAGCCAGGGGAGGGGCAAATGGACAAGCAGACTTTGCGCTGAGTGTGGACCCTGACACAGGGCTCAATCCCATCACCCTGGGAACATGTGACCTGAGCCAAAATCAGATGCTTGACTGACTGAGCCACCCAGATGCCCCAAGAATGGTGGTTTTTTTTTTTTTTTTAAAGATTTTATTTATTTATGTGACAGAGAGACAGCCAGCGAGAGAGGGAACACAGCAGGGGAGTGGGAGAGGAAGAAGCAAGCTCCCAGCGGAGGAGCCCGATGTGGGGCTCGATCCTGGAACGCCGGGATCACGCCCTTAGCTGAAGGCAGACGCTTAACGACTGCACTACCCAGGCGCCCCAAGAATGATGTTTTTATAACTGAAAATCTGTACCCTTTTACGAAATTCTCTGTATTTCCCCCACCCCTCAGCCAGGAGCAACCACTTTCCTGTCTCTATGAGTTCAGTAAGTGATACCATGCAGTATCTATCTCTCTGAGGATCCAATGTATAATACGGTGACTATAGTTGATAATACTGTTTGTGTAATTGAAATTTCCTAAGAAAGCAGAGCTTAAATGTTCTCACCAAAAGAAAAAAAAGTAAGTGTCTGGGGTGGTGGATGTGTTAATTCAATGGGGGGAAATGTTTCACAATGAATATGTGTATCAACTCACGCTGTACACTTTAAATATATTACAAATTTGTTAACTATATCTCTGTAAAGCTGGGAGTAAAAAAGAATGTTCTTTTTCTTGCAGTTTACCCATCCTCAACATGATAATCATGTTTGTTTAGTTCTGTTAAAAGGAGTACCATAAATTGTCTCAGTATATAACGTATTGTCCCTAATAAAAACAGAGGGGTTTTACTTTCAACAGCTTAACTTTATTCAAAGTCCATTTTCCATTTGTGATTTGTGGTGAGGGAACCATAACCAGAAGCATCCACAGCTGCGACCTGCTTATGGTGGAGAGTTCACGCCTGCTTCTCTAACTGGTATGACTGTCAGTGATGGACCCTGCGCTAAGCTCCTGCTTCACTCACACAACAGGCTCAACAGGCTTCCCTCACCAAATGAAAGGCAGAGCTACCTCTTCTCAAGTTCTGGCTAAAGGAAAGTTCACTTTTTTTTTTTTTGTAATCAAATCTCTTGTGGTAGCCCAAAGATAGCTGGGACATTGCTCCCTGTCCCTCACTGTAAACAACAGCTCTCAAATGGAGCCCGCTGTCTCAATGGTCTCATTATAGTTAGAACACCATCCAGGCAAAGCATAGGGCAGGCTGATGGCCTTGGCCTTCTGGTTCTGGGCATGGCAATGGTAAAGTTAGAAGTTCCCTCTGGCCTTCTCTTGCCTATCATCATCTCCAACTCCCTCCTTTCTCATCCTAGAGATTTCTCCCTTATCTGTGGGTTTCTGTCCTTTCAATAAGTCCCATATAGGCTTTTCCTTTGCAAGGGATAAGGCAAGCTAGTTCCTTCTCACCTATGTTAGGTCTCATGGGGATTCCACATTCTTGAATTTCCTCCAAATTGCTTTTTTTTTTTTAAGATTTTATTTACTTATTTGACAGAAAGAGAGCGAGCACAAGTAGGGGGAGCAGCAGGCAGAGGGAGAGGGAGAAGCAGGCTCCTCGCTGAGCAGGGAGCCGGATGCAGGACTTGATCACAGGACCCCAGGATCATGACCTGAGCCGAAGGCAGACATTTAACCAACTGAGCCACCCAAGCGCCCCTAAATCGCTCTTTTGTGAATAGTGAGTGCTCTTTCTGCTCTTTCCTTCAATGCTTATTCCAATCTTTCTCTTATTTTCTATTTCTTTGGCCATTTCAATGGAGATGTCAGAGAAGAGGATGTTAAATGTGTGAGATCAAATTATTATCTTGAACTAAAGTCTACAGTTCTGTATTAGTTTTCATATTTAGTCCCATGAGCTTTAAATAAAAAGTATTTTATACCATTCACCTGAAGAAAATAAAGAAAAAGGGAAGAAAGAAAAGGAAGAGGAAAGGAAGGAAGGGAGGAGAGAAAGTAGGAAGGTGGGGAGGGAGAGAGGGAGGAAGGGAGAATGGAAGGAAAAAGTACCTAGATAGCAAAGCCACCAAAACGCCACACTCACTGGTACATTTACAATGATTAACTTTTTCTATCCAACAATAGTTTGATAGACAACAAAAGCCGTGGTGGACACCTCATAATACGAAAACAGTCTGAAGGGAAAGTTACAGTAAAAAGAAATGTACTAACGCATGTCTAATTTCACTATCCAAAATAAACCCTTCAATCTGCCCAATTCATCCTCTGGATTTACAACAAACCCAAGTCAACGCTGACCTCTGAGTAACCTCGTGTTGGGGCCTTCGGTCTTTGTGGAAAACGCTGGAGTAGCTTTAATTTCAAGGTTTCTCATTCCACAGCATGACAACTTGTTAAGGTGTTGCAGACCAAGTCAATCCCTCCAGCTTTACAATGCAATCTTTTAGATTACAAAACTGCACTTAAAAACGCACAGAGCAACTCCAGGCGCTCTTGCTCAGCTCTGTGGCCTATTGGCACAAGAACCCTTGGAAGACAGATTGGTGTCCTGCAGCAGTTCACTGTGCTGGATGGACCTGAATGCTCCCCGGCACTGGCTCCCGCTGTCCTCCCTTCACACACGGCTGCCTGGCCCTGCCCCCAGAGCTCTGCCTGCGTCCCCAGTTACCTGGTGTACCCTTTATTCCCGTGCCTCTTACAGAATTCCCATTTACAACAGTCAAATGAAATAAATGTTCTCAAAGTTCACCTGTAAGCACACACCACCATTAAAAAATTAAGTTCCAAATAGCTTACTAAATTATGGTATACTATGATGCAGCTACTAAAAATGTTTATGAAAAGATTTTTAATGTAAAATATTAATGATATGGGAAAGTTCTATAACATAAAACAAAAGCAGAGGATATACGGGGAAGTGTATAATACTAACTACAGAGAAGGAAAAAAGCATTCAAACAAGAGTAAAAGAGAATATACCAAAATCCTAATAGTAGTTGCTTCAGGGTGGTAGTATTATGCATAATGTTTATTTTTTCTAATTAAATACCTCCAAATTTCTGTAAAATGCATTTTCTTAGATGATTTGTATTTTTTAATTATTTAAGATCATCAACTTTTTAATTACTTGAAATGTCAAGATCACTGCACATTAGAAAATTCTATAAATAGTATGATTTTTTTTTAAGATTTTATTTATTTGACAGAGAGAGAGAGCACAAGCATGGGGAGCAGCAGGCAGAGGGAGAAGCAGGCTCCCTGATGAGCAAGGAGCCTGATGCGGGACTCCATCCCAGGACCCTGGGATCGACCTGAGCCGAAGGCAGATACTTAATGGATTGAGCCACCCAGGTGTCCCTCTTCATAGTATGATTTACCTAAACAATGTAGACTTAAGAGACTCGATGAAAATATGGGAATATATTAGTAGGCATTCTCTCCTCTAGGTGACATAATGAGTGACTGCTACTTACATTTAATTTCAAAATGCACCTCTATTTTCAGACCGCACACATTGGTGATATGTTAATTTATATTAGAAAATAATGCATAAGTAAGACAGGAGAAACAAGGGAACCACTATGTTCCTAATAAACCAGTGTGCTCCAAATGCTCTGGATAAATTACAGAGTTCTCTTCAGAAATTAAACATTTTCACTTTATTTATCTCAAGATAATGTATTTCACACTCCCTAATTCACAAGTGGCAAATAGTTTCTCAAAAATATTCTTATCCTAATGTGAAGTCAACCCAAGTGGGAGGAAATCCCATGAGAAAAGGGAAAAAAGAGAAGTCTAGCCAAAGGCTCGTCATAAAACAAGGATCCTGGTAAGAGACTCAGATGGAATGGAACCCTTGCTAACATGCACATCCTACTCAAAGTCCACACTACTTGAAGGAACTGTCATCTATTTTGCATAAATTCAAAAACCTAGTAGGCTTTCTTTTTTTTTTTTTTTCAAATTTGAGAAATAAATGGAGGGAATATTATAAAACATTAAATGTACCACAGAGTGTTTGATTTTTATCACCAAAATGTTCTGTTCATTTGCTTTAAAATTGCCAATTTTTGGCTAAAGATCTTAACAGAGCCAAAGGTTGCTTTTTTCTTTCACACTTTTCACCAAAATCAGGGGGAGAAAAATCCCAAAACAAAATAAAACCATGAAATCTTCAATTTTTTTAAAGATGAAATTTCAGCCTATTGTGTATCTTTCTTTGTGCTCCCACTGAGCTAATTAAACAAAGAACTTGACATTAAAGCTGGTTTGGGAAAAGAAAGAGGGCATAGCCAGTTGCGATCTGGCCCAACTACCAATAAATACGGAAGACGTAGTCATCATAACAGCTTCCATTATGACTTTATATTCATTCACTAAACTTTTCAACATAGTAAAATGGATTAATGGGGAAAGGGAAAAAAGAAAATCTCATAATTATCTCACTTAGTGCTTAGAGAAATTATAGCTATTTAAAGCAAAAATTCAAGATGATTACATTTCAAAATCCATTAATTTCCAAAGAGGGATCTTCATGTACTGTTTATTTTCAAATTGAATTCTACTGCTGTATATTTTTTCTTAACATTCTTATTTTTCTACTTTATATCCCACCCCCAAAAAGTAATTTATTCAAATAAATGATATAGGAAGTTTTTATCTCTAATATTATGTTTAAAAGAGTTTTTGCTAAATTTAGATAAACATTATAATATTTGTGAGATACTTCCTTAAGAAAAGCTACACATTTTTTCTGACTTCCTTTTAGTTCTATATTTTGTTTTCATATTTTAAAATAAAATACTGAATTAAAAAATAATGTATTCTTATTGTCTAAACATGCAAATACAGTTAAAAAAATTCTTGTCCCTTGTTTCTTCTCCCTTCGAATTTAATTGTTAGGTATGTGTCTTTCCACATCTCTTTTTATAATCTACAAACACACACATACAGAGATAGGGGTATGTATTTTTATAGGTAATCCTCTGTATATGATTTCATAACTTAATTCTTCATTTCTTCTCTTATCTTTTCATGTGGACATACTTCTTTATCAGAAAAAGTAAATCAATCCTATTCTTCGCAGTGGAGGCCAAACAATTCCGTTTTATAACTGTACCATAATTTAATCCCTATTGATGAGAGTGTTGATTTTAAGTCTTAAATGAGTACATGCACATATTTAAAGTTCAAACCACATGGAATAGTCTAAAACAAAAAGTTAAACCCCCTCTTCCTCATCTGAAAGATGAGTTTTAATCAGTTTCTGTTTTTTTAGACTTCTGATGGTTAACATTACAACTTTTAAATAATAAACGTGTGTTAATGAGTTACTTGACACAGTGTTAATTTTAATTAAAATGGAAAATTTAGCATATTTACAACCACCTCTTGATTTGCTTCCCCTTCCCCTTGTCTTCATTTTATTACTTTTATGCTGTTAAATTTTAGAACTCTTATATTGTTTTGTTCAATGACTATAATGAACTCTTCCCTGATCAGTGTGTAAAGGGATTCTAAGATCCCAAAGGCAGCGAGATGGCATCCCTGGCATTTTGATTGGGCTTGGATTATTTGCTGCAGAGCCATATGGTGTCATGAGCTTATAAGAACACCGTCCTAGGTACTTGCACACAATTTCCCCAACACTGAGGTCCAAAAGACTCTTCTCTAAATTTTTTTTTAGCTTTTAGAGCTGAATTCATGTTTAATGGAAAGATAACAAGGTATTATCACTGAAATATAGGACCAGCCCTGCAGCTCAAAAGCTGTGTGGCCACAGCCAGGCGCTTCCATTTTCTGGCCCACACTCTTCTCATTTGTAGACTGAGAGATAAACCAGTCTGTCTCTGCTCAAATTACTGACTGCTACACAGACACGTGTTGCAGGGATATGGACCCTGCAGTCCTAGAAGCAGACTTCTAGCAATCCTTATTTTCAACTCCACTTTTCTAAATTACCATGAGTGACTGTGTAAGACTTGTTCTCCTTGATGAACGCCTTCATCATTTTGGGTACTTGGAAATACTTTGAAAATATGAGGCAACCATCATTAATGGCTTTATAGGTTGTTTTTGTTTGTAGCAAAGAAAACCACTCCTATTAAATCCTAGCATGTGCATTTTAAAATGTAGAATGATCATTTATCCCTCTCCACAACAATCAGAGCTAACAATGTGGATAAAGCTGAGATATAGGAATATGTTGTACTAAATAGAGCAACCAGCATTTTCTTCTGCACTTGCCACCCAGAACCTAGAATCATTTTCACTTTTCTCTTTCTTCTAATGGTTGTAGAGATGGAGGTGTTGGAGATGTTGATCCAAAAGGCTGGATTTGGGCACACAAAGCAGAAAATCCTATGCAACTCAACCAGCACCTGTAAGCAGGGCCTTCCAGCCATTCCGTCAGGTCAGGAAATATTCCTGGTAGGTCTACCAAAGCCAGTATGATCTCGATGTTTCTCTCTTTTTCTTACCAGAGGGGACCAACTCAACATTTTGGCCTTATCAGCCCCCGCAGATGCTGCTCAGTGTCTCTTCCTGCCAGTTTTGGCTCAGCATGGTGTCTCCCAGGCCCACTGACTGTCGGTTGCTATAACAACATTGGGCAGAGGAGGAAGGCCTGGCGGAGCAGTGGTTGGGCCAGGTGGAGAGGAGGAGGTAGAACAGAGCGGAGCCACACAGAGTCCTGTGTCCCCAGTCCCAGGAAGAATGATCAGGAGGCAGGTGGCCACAGGAAAAGAGGAAGCTGCTGCAAGGGTAGAGGTGATGTGGAAGCAGCAGAACCAGTTACTGCGAATTAGCAGAGTCTGGCCTCAGATACTGCTGAAGTTAAAGGAGGAAAAAACTGGTGCAGAAAAGTGGAAGGAGAAGATAAAAAGGTAAGAGAAACATTACAGAGAAAGCATTTAAAAAAAAGTGGAAACAAAAAGAGGCATTTCTGCAACTGGAAAGATGTCAACTTCAGATATTGTGAATATAGTGAAAACATCCTTCTGTGTGGCCCATTTCTGCTTGGAGTAACATTATTTTAACATGAAATTGGAGAAAAAGGAGAGATCCACTTCAGGACAGAAACGATATGCTCAACTCTTGGTTATGACAGATTACTAGTTCAGGCCTTATTTAAATTTGTAAACTGTGGTTGAAAATACCTAATTTCCCTTCCTCCCTGAATTGTTAATAAGTTCAATGAGTTGTTGAATATTCAAATGCTTGGTAAACTCTAAAACATTCTACCAATGCAGGCACTCATCATCTTCTCTTGATTTTATCATTATCAATATTTAATATGCTTCTCTTTTACCCTCCCAATCTCCTTTGAACTATCTTTGGAAGATTTTTTTTTCATTAATTATACAATATTTAGACTTGTATATTTTTCTTACAGGAGCAATTGAGATTTATAATCAAACAAGGCTAGATAGTTTTCATCTGCCATAGTTACTATCACTAGAAATGAAATAAATTTGGATCCTAATTCAATTCCAATAGCACTCTCTACTACATTTAATCAAAACATTATGTTGTATATCTTTGATGGATTTCTTTTTCTTGGAACCAAAATGCCACCCCCCAAAAAAGCAAAATAAGGAAAGATAAAATATACATTGTACAAATGTGTATAAAAGCATCATGCTGTAAATGAAAGTGACTTTAGGGATCAACAAGTACAATGTTCCTTAAACTTCAGTTTGAGGTGAGTCATCTAGTGATATTGTTAAAATACAGATTCTAATTTGGAAGGTCCATCATAGGGCAAGACGGCAGTTCTAAGAAGTTCCCAGGTGTGCTGATACTATAGGTCCTTGAGAAAGAAATGTTGCAGTGTTAGTCAAAGATTTTGAATTATGGATCACCTGCTTTTAAGACAATCCAATAAAACAACTAAAAGCACACCTGTGTGCACTAAAGCCATGGTGGGGAGCCCAGAGACCTGTCCTCTCACAGTCCCTGGGGGCTTTGGACTAATTTTCTAGGCACTTCCACAGAAAATTTTAATCTTCTGAACATGATATGAAACACAGAGTCTAATCTAAAAACTTCTTTTAATCATAAGGAAATAGGGACTCAGGAGAGTTTAAATATCAATAAATGAATTCTTAATATCCTATATTCATACACATATACCCAATACACATACATTTAAAACATTCACACAAGGACGTTTGCGTATGTGCTGTAGACAGCAGTCACTGCTTTTCAGCATCCAGGCTCTACTTGGGAGGAAGCTAACCAAAAGTTTAAAGCAGAAAGACAGTCCTTCTCTCTATGGCAGGTAAGCTGAGAGAGCAAAAGTGACTTAGGCTCACCCAATAAAAAGCTCATTCCAGGGACTTCAGACCTACAAGGAATGAAGCTAAAATTCAGAGACAGCTAGTTATCATTCACAGTGGTGACACTGGAAGCAAGAATTATTATTGAGAATTATGGTTTGAGAAGTTACTATTCCAGGTTAATCATGGGAAATAACTTAAAGAAAAACAGAGTGACCAATGTGATAGAAGTAAAGAGACATACCAAATAGAATAAATAGAATATAAAAAAGTGGGAAAGCAGAAGAGCTTAAGATAATTGGAGAAAAGGTTTCATTGGTAAGTACACAGGAATGAGGCACACACTTGGGTTGTGTGGGCTAGCCCAGCTGCTACAGGGGCTTAAATGATAACTTGGCACATTACTTTGGATAATCTCTAAATTCCTTGAGGGCTGGATTTTCTCCTCAGTCCTAGGCAAAAGGTGAGCCTTTTATATTTGCCAAATGAATGACAGATAGATACATATGTAAAACAAATATTTAACATTTCTCATAGGTGTCCTCTAGAAACAAGTAGACAAGTAGAAGTTCACAGGTGAGATTAAAACACTGACTAAAAGCTCATCATGAACTTCAAAAGTAGAAAGAAATGGAAATCAGAAAAATCCTCTTGAGAAGTAGCTATAACTTTTTGACCCCTTTGGTAGTAGTGAAGATAATATAACCAGAATTATGGAGAAATGTGGAATGGGAATGTATTGGTTCCTTCAAGAAGCTTTCCAAATAAAAGGAAATATAAAATGTATCAAATTTGAAATAAAGACAAATGCTTGCTAAGGAATTAAGGGACAAGATCACTGTGGTTATTAGTTTTTGGTAAGAGGAGTGAGTTAGAGCCAAGAGTAAAAATTCAATGAGTTTTAGCCATATTTATTTACTTATGATTTATAGTTTTAATGATTTCATGAAAAAAATTTTTGGCTTCTTCATTATCTTACTTGTACAACTTCAGAATTGTTCCTTTATGTACACAAACTTTGTTTCTTTTACTTCTTATATTTTGGATTTCCAACTAATGACTAATTTACATGTAAAAAACCTTTTTATTTAATTCTATATATATCTATATATCATTTCAAAAATAAAATACATAAATTTGAGAACCCACCCGTCACACACACACACACACACAAACACACACACACCATGAATAATTTTGCAAGCAGTTATTCACACTCCTACTCTAAGACTTTGTTGGTGTGATTTGGGATTTCTTATCCAGAATATTATCATTTATAAACATTTTTTATTTCTTTTGAGAGAATTAATTTTTCTTCTATTGTCTTTTAACTTCTAACTACATTAACAACAGTGATTTAAATACTGATTCTTTGATTGGTTTTAATTATTCACCATACTTTCTTTTATAACACTTAATCCTCATTATTTAGTTTTTTAGTTTGATTCATTCCTCAGTCAGCTGGAAACTTTTTCAATTTTTTTAATCTTTTTTTTTTCCAGAAAAGGAATGTGGGTAAAAACATTTGGAGTCCTTTTGTGTCTATTAATATCTCTCTATTACTCCAAATATGAATGATAGCCTGTCTGGCTATAACATTCTTGGGTTTCAATATATTTCTCTCAAGAGTCTTGCGTTCATTTCTCTTCCATATTTTTCAAATTGTAGAGAGTCTGATGTCAACTTGAATTTTTTCCTTTTATAAACAAACCTTTTCCCCTGTCATCTTGATGCTTTAATTTTTTTTTTTAATTCAGGACTTTCATCATATTTTGAGATAAGTAACTTTCCTTGGGTTTTAAGTCCCCCCCCACCAAGAAAATACTCCTCCATTATTCCTTTCATAATTGCTTTTCTTATGAATGGTCTGTCTTCTACTGGATGTATCACTGACTTAGGGTTTTCATCAATGCCCTTTATATTTCTGATTGTACATTTATCCCTTTTTTTATTCTAAATTCTGGGACAATTTCTCAATCTGGTATAGCAATTCACTGGTTCAGGTATCTAGAATGTTCAACTTATATTTTCTGCCTTCATGCCATTACAAACCTTTGTTAACCATCGTCTTCATCTGAAAGCTATCTTTTCTGATAGGAGCCTTATTCAGACACGGAAGAGCCCCCTGAATCAGATACTGTTAAAGATCTCTCATTTCTTGCAGCTCAATGTGTTCCACAGACTTTCAGGAGCAAATCTGTCACAGGTTTTCTTCTTTTGTACTGCTGTGTATTTCACGTACCTGGTCACATTTCTCTGTTCACCTTTACAGTGGGCTATTTGGGTATTTCTACCTTGTTTTGTTTTTCAGTACTGAGAGAGTAAGCTGCTAATCATGAAATATACTGTGCTTCTCTTACACAAAATTGGTAGGAGAAGAAAAGTTTAGGTTTGTAGTAGATTTATTTTGTCAACTTAGAACTTTTCTTGACAGTGGGTTAGAGGAAGTTTCAACAAGGGAGGTCAAGCCAGATGGGCAGTGCCCACAGACCCTATTCCAGAGGATTTATTCACTGACTCTTGCTTGAGCTCTTCCTCTAAGTTGTATGACTACATTCATTAGGCACAGAGGAACCAGCCTGTGTTACAAAGCATAATGTCAATGCCACACATTTGTGAGAGAGAACACCACTCCTGCGTCAGCAAGCTAGTAACATCCCACTTTCTCAGGGGTGTTAGTGCTGCCCATTGACTTCTCAATGGCCCACCCTTGCCTCTGGCACTTACGGTAGACTTCCTGAAGCCTGTGGGGTTTTTCCATCATCTCAAATTCCTACTCCTCTGGCAAACTTTTCTATTGCATCTGTTGACTCATAGCTTGATCAGTCCCATCTCAATCCTGTCTCCCTTATAATATATTTTATAAAATTCCTGCAAGCATCTAACATAAAAATGTTATCCTCCTGTCACTGTTAGTTCTTGAATGGGTTTTTCTCATCACATGTATCTTTTTAGTCATCTTAATGGTAAATGGATGACTTTCATAGTGGATGGAGATTGTCATCTTTATCCTGACTTTCTTGTTTCTCTTGACTTTCTTTTCTGCACATTTCTGGCAGTATGAAAACAAACTAATGCTGTTTTGTTTTTTTAAGCTGATTAACTTTTGAGATTAAACTGAGATTCTGGAATCTCCTAGATCAGGTCTGTCCAATGGAACTCTCTGCAATAAAAGAAATGTTCTTCTGAGGTGTTCAATTCAGAAGCCACTAGGCTCATGTGGTTACTGAGGATTTGAAATACAGCTCATACATCTGAGGAAAACTTAAACTTAAATTTTATTGATTTTATCTTCTGAGAGAGATAAAGAGAGAGAGAGAGAATGCGAGTTGGGGGAGGGACAGAGGAAGAGGAAGAAAATCTTAAGCAGGCTTCATGCCCAGTGCACTGCCCAATGTGGGGCTTGATCTCACAACCCTATGACCAGGACCTGAGCCGAAATCAAGAGTCAGATGCTTAACTGACTGAGGCACCCAGGCACCCCTAAATTTTATTTAATTTAAACAGCCACATGTGCCTAGTGGTTAGTGTATTAGACAGCACAGTTTTAGATAAGCATCCTTTAAGTTCCAAATCTTTGAAAATAAAGGTCCCTATGCCTCATTCTAAACTTATAAAATCATAATCTTATGTGTGTTGGTATAGGGGAAGGGGCTGACTTTAAAAAAGCTCTCTCCGTGATTCTTAATGTACACTAAAATGATCTTAGATGGTTGGTACCAGGAATAATGGAAATGAGGCTTAAAAGCATAATGACCTTGTGTTTTACCGAGCTTTAATACAAACTAAGTAACTGTGGATTATACACATTAAAAAAATTTGACTGGAAAGTGATGGATCTCTGCTACCATCGTCCTCCCTTGTCTGAGGTAGACATCAACCTGTCAATCACTGTGCACTTTTCTACCCAAACCCAAAGCCGAATCTTTCTCAAACAGGTTCCTAGTAACCCCTGAGGATCAATTCTAGAGAGGAAACTTAATTTGTATCTACATCAAATGTTGACAAACTTTCTCTGTGAAGGGCCAAATAGTAAACCTTTCAGGTGTTACGATTCATATGTGCTTTATTCCAATGACTCAGTCTGCCCATCGGATCATGAAATCTGTCATAGATATATACAAATGAATGTGTGCCGCTGTATTCTAATAAAACTTTATTTGTGGACACTTAAATCTGAATTTCACATAATTTTTCCACGTAATGAAATATCATTGTTTTTTATTTTTTCAGCCATTTAAAGATGTAAGAACTATTATTAGCTCTTGAGCATAAATAAACAGGCATCAGGCTGGATTTGGTCTCAAGTGGTAGTTTGCCAACTCCCATCTAGAAGACAACTAAGGTCTCTTCCATTTTTAGTATTTTGTGAGGCAAGGACTTTTTGCTATACATTTCTTAGAGCAGGACATTAGTATATGCTTTGTTTCTTTATGTCTCCTTAGAACATATCAAGATCTGGGCAATTCAGTATATAAAACATAGACAAAATAGTGATAATTTCCTGAGGTAAATCTCTACAATATGTGTATATAGGTTCATGTGCATATAGACATAAAGTCAATTACAGTGATGTCTTAGCTTTTTGCCCTTCAGTCTACTGAAAACATTTTTAAAGTCTTTCAAATAAATTTCTACTGAATTTCATTTCAGCAAAATAGATCAATAGAACTTTTAATTTGAAAGAATTCTAGTCATGCCATTTTTACAAAAGAACCAAGAGTCTATTTATATCTAAATTGCAATTATGTTCTAAGTTAGAACAATATTTATTTCTACAACTCTACTACAATTTTAGTTAACATTTAACTTCCTTCTATGCATATTAAAGTGGATGAATAAGCAATGAAAGCAAAAGCTTCTGTGAAAATAAATAAAGGAAAGCTCATTTAAAATGGAGTCGGGAAGCCCTGAAGGGGGAGCTCTCCTGCACCACCCCCCCCCAACCTTGCAGCTTGCATAACCAGCAGAAATAAGGAAGATTAGAATTATCTTGACAAGAGAGGCCATTTTTCACATTGGAATTTCATCTCCTCCTTTTAAGGAAAAGAAGGAAGATCCCTCCTTGCCCTAGCAACAACACACTAGCCACCATCTGCAACCAACAAGAAACTGCACAACCTTGAACTCTTATCCTTCTCCAATGAATTTCTGTTTAAAGACAACCCTCCCCAATTTCCTCCTGAAACCTAATAAAAACGGCCCTTCCCTATGTTTCTCCGACCTTGCCTGTGGTTCACCACAACTTGCATGTTCAGAATTGCAATTTTTCCTGATGAACTCACTTTGTTAGTAAAATAATTGGCTATTTGTAAGGTTGACAGAGATCCCTGTGAGGATGCCCTGAAACATCAGCTGCTATTCGCTAGTAACCCCCACTCTCCACCTTACCTTCCACGTCACTCACATTTCTAGGCTACATATTCTCCTGACTGAGCTTCGATCTCAGCAGGGCTCAGAGGCCTGAAACGACATCCACTCTACATTTTCCCAACACCTACCCACTTTACCTTTGGTTATTTGTCTACCATTATTATTACTGCCTCCTCCTACATTTTACGCGCTCTTCATATTTCATTTATTACATAGTCAAGGCAAGAGAAGGCAGTTACACATCAACACATGATCTTTATGCACTCGTATTTTTAAAATAAGAGCATTCTACTCTTTTTCAACTACTATCATGGATTTTAAAATTTTGTTTTGTTTTGATTTGTTTTTCTAACAACTTGAAATACATTTGCACACATGTTGGGAGGTCAACAATAGTCTTTTCTATAAAGACTGTCTTCTTTTGAAAACTATTTTTGTAACTTCTAAACTTGAATTTTAATGTTATTTTTCTCATTTCCTTTTTTTATATATTATATGGAAGGCAATTTCAAAAGTCTTCTCTACCTAATACTCATGATTTCAACTTATTTAATAAAATTTTCTCCCCATATAAATGGGAAATTACCAGCAACCTCTGACTGGGTTGTTAATTACTATCCTGGGGCCAAGTTGATAAAGCATTGTCAACAATACTAAAAAGCAAAACCAAAAACATGCAAAACAAGCTTACCTAAAGATTTTAAAATAAATATACCAAAGTTAAAATGCATAAACTGTTTCATGTATACTTATTATTCAGCATTCCTCTTAAGCAAAATTTGCTAAAAGACTGAAAATACTGAAGCAGAGAAAAAAAATGTTAAAAGAAAAATACAGAAGCAACACTTCTCTCATTTTCCATGAATTACAAACACAAAATATACTTAGGCATTATATAAAAATAAAAGAAACCATCATTCTATTTGAAATAAAAATGCTTAATGTTTTGCCCCATCCTGATTACTCTTGTAAATGATACTCATGTGTCAAATATAAGAATTTCATAGCTCAAATTAACTTTAAAAATCCTTTCATTTACAGTAAGAAACAAAGGCTGGAAGAGCTAGGTGATTGGTGTTCATTATCAGCAGAATCAGTACAGGGATGCTTTGAAGATAGTTCCTTACCTGCCTGTTATGCAATCAGTCCTGTTAAAATGATCTGATTTCAGGTGGCTCTTTTTGGGTCTATAGTAAGCTTGATATAAAAAAAAAAAAATAGCTCACACTGATGGTGCATCTGCTATTTATATTACGTGTAGGCTGAGATAACCAATGTGTAAATTTTTTTACCAATATGTTAATTTTTCACCCAAAAGCCCAAAGTATAAGTAGCCACACTCATGTGGAATCATCCTATTTGACCCACCCAGTAGATCAAGAAATATGAACACATGACAACCACTAATCATCATCATCTTCAAATTATTTTAAAACAGAAAACATACTTTGCTACACATCGGTATGCCTGATATACAAGTGACCAAGACAACAAGAATTATTTTTCACTGGGATAATAGGTATGGTAAGTCAACACTGAATAAAATGGGGAAAGGGCACAAACTTCAGACACTGAAATACCCACGTCTAAATGAATGCTTTCCAACACAGCCTATGGGCTTGTGAACCTATTTTCTCATGTGCAAACAAATTTATAATATAGCATAGTACGTTTGTGAAGATGAGTGAAATTTTATGTAAAATACCTGGTAGAGTATCTGAAGTAATATATTCATTCAATGACAGTATTCTTTCTCCTGTCTGTTACTCCCTGTAGGAGGTCCTGTAGTAATTTGCTAAATATTACCATTTTGGTCTGACAGAATTATTACAACTTTACATACCTAACTGCTACAGTTACTTAAACAAAGATGATATATAATTGCTGAATTATAAAACCATTAGCCCAAGAGATTAAAAACCATCACAAGAAACTCAAACTTCTTCTCATCTCTCAAGACCACTGAGCCAAAAGTGGAGTGAGTGATTTCCCTTCTGCATCTTATAAGAAGCACAGAAATAGAAGTTTGGAAGAGTCAGACTTCAGACTTCTGGCGAAATGAAACTAGTAGGCTACTTTTTTTTTTCCTTTTTAGAAAGAAGAGAGGTTGGGGATTCATGCTCTGACAGCTCATTCAATGACTCTCCAGAAAGTGGTGGGAAAGAATTTGAAAATTGAAACTTCAAAGGAAAATAATATGAACATATCTTCGTGCAATAAATAAGTAGCCCTGGTTTATATGCCAACTCCGACAGCTATTATTAGACCCTACTGGTTAATTAGACAAACATATTTGGCTAATTTCCCTTCAAATTCACCATCAATGTCAACACTTTTGGATAATCCTAAAAGGCTGGGAATTTACAAGTCATAAACATTTAGCAAAATAGCTAAGCTTCTTAAAATACTTTTCCCATCTGTGTTAAGCCACAGAAAATCTAACCGGAACAGCATTATATCCCCCAGCCTACATGAGTTTTTATTAGAGATAGTAAGTCACTTAGAGCTCTATGCTTAAAGTGTAAGGGGAGAAACACACCACAACAAAACAAAAACTCATGTTTTGGTTCTGTTAATAACCTAAGATTAGTAGGAAAAAGCACATATTAGTTTATAGTTAAGTGGTCATTTTTCACTGGGCCAAAATATACGTACTAAATACTTAACAATGTTCTATTTGTTCAATGATCCCACTGGGAATCACATGTCAACAAAGCTCTGTGCAGTCCTGCTCAGACCATCTCTCCCCCTTCCTCTGGGCTGAAGCCAGTTTTGCCTTCTATGCTTTCCTTAGATTCACCAGCTCTTTCCCTCCCTGGGGACTTCGCATGGACCTGGAATACTCCTCATCTACATGTTCCTTCCTCCACAGTTCTCTGTTTGGATGTCTCCATCTCAACAAGCCCTTCTCTGATTACCCTTCCCAGCAGGTTTCTCCACCCTGAGGATCCTGGGTCACTGCACCAATATTCAGTTCTTTTATTGCATGGCCCATAATCTGTAATTATACATTATTAATTTGTTCTCCTGTTCAATGTCTGTACCCTGCTGCTCAGTCTATTTTATTTACCAATGTTCACTCAAACCCTAGCATGGTGCCTGGTGCAGGATAGAGAGTAGATATCTATTTAACGAATCAATTCACAAAGAACACAAAGAATAAATGGGTGAAAGAATGGATTGATGAGTCCCTGCTCTACAACCATTTTTGTTTTAAATCAGTACAAATTACCAAATGTCATAGTCTTGTCAAATTCTGCCATGGAGACTATCTCCATAAAGATCTAACAAATTACTATTTAGATTTCTGGTCAGTTTGAGAGTCTTCCATTTAAAAGCAGATTTAAATTAGGAGAATTGAAATGTCCAGTGTATAAATAAATATTCCACATTATACAATAGGAAAAATAATTGGTGATTAGAAGCTGCACAGTATTTGGACAATTGATTTATTTTTTCAAAACTCCCTCTGGCATATATGCATACAGTATACTTTAACAGTTTGGAAGAAGCCACATACCATTATGTCTACTAGATCTTTCCAAGCACTCAACTCTCTCTTCTCCTAAACATTATCCTCATGGCCACACTTAGGGTTCCTGCCTAACCATCCCCCACCACCGAACCAACAACCAAACACTCATTCCAACCTAATTCAACCCTATACATTCACACTCTCCACCCTAGCTCTTCTCTTTTCGACCCAACTTCTAGTACCAAGACTTCCTTAGAAGTCTTGCTTATTTTTGAGCAAGTTTATTTTTATCCATAAATGTATTTTCATGGCCTCCCTTCAAATCATCACCTGTGCTGTGAAACTTTGCCTTTCTCCTAATGACCTAGTAACACCTTCAGCACTCTTGCTGGTACTTTTACTCCCCTCGTCTGCTTAAGGCACTAAAAGTCTGTGCCTGGGGGCGCCTGGGTGGCACAGAGGTTGAGCGTCTGCCTTTGGTTCAGGGCGTGATCCCGGTGTTATGGGATCGAGCCCCACATCAGGCTCCTCTGCTATGAGCCTGCTTCTTCCTCTCCCACTCCCCCTGCTTGTGTTCCCTCTCTCGCTGGCTGTCTCTATCTCTGTTGAATAAATAAATAAAATCTTTAAAAAAAAAAATGTCTGTGCCTGTGAAACTTTCTGATCACTGATCAACTCTCTTCGTTTTACTTTCCTACATTTGAAGTCCATAGGATCTATTTTTATCAGCCTTTTCACCATCTTTTATTATCCTTCACAACTCACCATTACCTCTTCAACCATTTCTGTGCCTGATTCATCATTTTCCTTTCTGCCCTTCTCTTTTGTAATCATTAGTGACTTTTACATTACAGTTGATATTCTGACTCATTGCTGTTTACCATCCTTTACTTTCTTTTACCTTTGACACCAACATCCATCAGTCTTTAATGAGTACAGTCATATCCTGGATCTTGACCCAACACCTCCAAGGTCTGAAATATATTTGTCTTCTCTGAGCATGAGCTGACTATAGATAACATGACCTTTAGCTCCATTTTTTTTTAACTCCATTTTTTAAAGTAGGTTTTTGCTTTCACTAGCTTTCTGCTTCTTCATTTTCTAATGACCCCTGCCAGTTGCCTCTTGTCTAGTTGGGGCTCCCTGGTTAGTTCTCTTCAATAGCGACTGACACATTTGGCACCGTATTTCTTGTCTTCCTCTCACACACACATTGCTTTCCCCAACCTCTTACTGAGGGTCTCTTGAAGGGTTGTTCTGAATGGGTGTGTAGGAGGCTATGTCCTGGTCCTCCCAAACTGCACAGGACCCACGGAGCTCAGCACTATGGGAAAATGGGAAGATGTCCTTCTACTCACTGTTCCACATCACCCTTTGTCACTAGTGCTCAAAGTGGCAGGACCTTAGGTTCAAAGTAATACAAATCCTCCCATGAAATTGCTCCCATTATTTCTTCCCCTGTACAAATTCGTCTGCTACATACATTTCTCCAGGAGACCCCTCCCACCACACACAAGCAAAGGACAAACACATATGCAAACTAAACGAACAATCTCATATCAACAACAACATAAACAACAGTTCTTCATCCCATAATTCCTCATAAAACATCCTCCACTCCTCCCCCAGAAATTTCGGTTTGCTCTGTAGATAGGTACTGACATTGCATTTCTGTTTCTTGGGGGGAACCACAGTGATATAAACACACATGCGTGCATGCACACACACACTAAAAAGAATACTATGTCCCAATATTGATTTTAAATATCTATTTAGTCCTCTTATTACACTGAATGTAAGCCATTGAGTAAAGACTAGTTGCTTTCTCTAGCATTAATGAGTTTATTCTAAGAGCATAAGAATTTCATAAGTAAATACAGATTCTTGGCACCCAATCATAGCAATTCTGACTTGGTAGGTTTGAAGTGGGACCTTGACTCTGTGTTTTAACAAGCACCCTAGGTGCTTCTGATTCATAATTTTTAGAATACTGCTTACCATACTCCAACTGCTGCTTGGGGCTTAGCTTTAATGAGACATCGATCAATCATAACCAAAATACTATGGGCCTGCTCTTTGGCACATTTGGCTTCCTCTACCAACTACTCACCAGATCTGCAATAGGAAAGACTTCCCAGAAGACCAAACTTTACATTCCTTGGAACACTGTATTGGACCAACCAACTCCAGGAACTCAGTGCTGACCCAAGCTGATGTCCCTGCCAGGCCCCCTTTCTTTCCCTTATGTAGCACAAAAGGCAGAGTATATCTAGAGGTTGAGACTGAGCTTACTGTAATTTCCTCTGTATTTCATAGTGAATACGTTATGTTTGTTTCTGATGCTTATGCTTCTATTCACAGTTCAAATATTACTGTATTTATTAGAGCATTCAAAATAATATTTAAAAAATTGGTAATAATGAGCAATCCCCTTTCTTATCGATATCATTCATCCTTTAAAAAGAGTTTTCTTCTAGTGTACTAAAATGGTACTTATCGAAGTATGATACAGGAATCCCCTGTATTGAAAATGTCATGGGATTCTTGTTTAATATTCAGATCCCTGGGTCCCATTAAGTGGTATTAAATAGACTCTAGAAATCTGCAAATGTGCACTTTAACATATAACCTCCGGTGGCTCCAATGTCCACATACAGTTCCCAAGTGTCAGCACCAGCCCCAGGGAGCTAATCAGTTACCTGGAGAACTTCTACAAACTACTCAAGCTCATCCCTGGCTTAAAAATCAAAATCTGATGGTGATGGAGAAGAAGAGATGAAGGTATTATTTGAAGAAACTTCTATAACAATTTTTTTTTAAAAAATATGGAATTCAGAGGCAGATGTTGAAGTTAATCAAACTTTTCAGTTCATGGCACATCATCATTATTAACATACGCAAGGCCCCTTCTTGTTTGGTTTGATTGATTTTTTCCCCTTCAAGCCAGTAGCCCTACTCCCATTTCATACCCTTTGGTATGTACAGTTATTGCAAAATAGGTAGTGCTGTTTGTGTATCTATGGGCTTTTAATTTGCATAAGTATATTAGATGATGGATTTAATGTTACTTTTTTCATTCAATAATGTTTTTTAATAGTTGCACATGTTGTTGCATGTTCGATGGTAATTCATTGGCTAAGTCATTGTTTCTAACTGCTGTGTAGTATTACATAGCATGTATCCACACATCCAAGAAATTTCATTTATCCATTTATCTATTCCCCTGGGGAGAGGCATCTAGGTTGCCTCCAGTATGCCACCATGACAAAATAAAAAAACAAACTATAAACAAGTATTTTTCTGAACAATATGGTGAGGGGAGAGATTTCTGAGTTACGAAAATTTCTCTCAGTTTCACCTCGAACTGCCAGATTGCCCCCTAGACTGGCTGCGCTGAGTTTATGTATTTATTAGCAAGTGAGGCTGAGAACTTTTTCATGGACCTCTTAGTCACCCAAAACTTCCCTCTTATAAATCATATATATATACATATATATATATATATATACACACACACACACACACAGACCATTAATCTATTAGATTGCATATTCTTCTTTTTGATTTTCTTTTTTTAAAACCACTTTGTTGAGGTATGATCAATGTGTAAAAAGCTGGGAAACTAACTGACGGCTTCAGAGGGGAGGGGAGTGGGGGAATGGGATAGGCTGGTGATGGGTAGTAAGGAGGGCACGTATTGCATGGTGCACTGGGTGTTACACGCAAGTAATGAATCATGGAACGTTACATCAAAAACTAGGGATGTACTGTATGGTGACTAACATAATATAATAAAAAAATATTATTTAAAAAAGCTATACATATTTAATGTATACAACCTGAAGTGTTTGGGTACACTCTATACCATAAACATATCTCTCACCTCAAAAGTTTTCTCCTATCTTCTTTTATCATTTGTTTTGATGATAATAACACTTGCAGGATTTACCCTTTTAGCAAATTTTTAAATATACAATACAGTAATAGTAGCTATAGCTTCTATGCTACATAGGACATCTCTAGCACTTCCTTTATTTTACATAACTGAAACTGTGTACCCTTTGATAATACCTCCCCTTTCCCCCTTCCCCAGCTTCTGGCAACCACCATTCTATTCGCTGCTTCTATGAGTTTAACAATTTTAGTTTCCTTAAATAAGTGGCATCAAGTGGTACTTGTCCTTCTGTGTCTGATTCATTTACTTGTTCACTTAGCATACTGCCCCTCAAGTTCATCCATGTTGTTGCAAATGACAGAATTTTCTACTTCTTTAAGGCTGAATATTATTTCATTGTACGTCTATAACACATTTTTTTAAATAATTTTTTTTGTCCAAGTAAACTTGTTAGTTTTAGATGTTGCAAATATCAATCTGTCATGTTTGCTTTGCCTATAATTATTTTATTAAACAGAAAATCAAAATATTATGTCAAATATATCCTTTTCTCCCCTTATTTTTTGTGCATTTGGGTTCATTTAGGTATTTAAAAAGTCCTTTACACCCAGATATAAAACCATTAGTTTCATTTTTCCAGATCTATATTTTTATCTATCATATGTATTTGATCCTCCTATCCTTTTTTTAAAAATGTAAGGATCTAACTTTATTTTTCATAAAGTGAGCCAGTCACTCCAACACTAGTTAGTAAACAATTCATTCCTTCTCTACTGAGTTTTATGCTATCTACTTCCTATACTGAGTTTCCACATGTACCAGATTTGTTTCATTGAGCTGTGTTTTCCCGCACCAACATTTTATTCTTTACTAATGTGCCTTTATACTTTGTCTTAAACCCTGTAGTGCAAGTCATCTTCGTTTAGACATTTTACAGTGAATTTGTAGACTTCTAAAAAACATCCTACCATAATTTTTAATAGAATTAATGTGAATTTATAGATGAATCAGTGTAAGTGAACATACTGTCTCTCTCTGCTTATTCGGATATTCTTTCCTATTTAATATATTTTTAAGTTTATTTCTTACTTGATTTACTGATGCATTATGATATATTTTTTCTATTCTATTTCTTATGATTCTATTACTGGAAGAAGAGAAAACAATACTTCTAAGTTAATCTTGTGTATTTGGTTATTTTGTTCTTTGTTATTTCCAAAGGTTGTCTGTTGCTTTTGAGGGATTTTCCTTAGTAAATGATCATGTAGTGTATAAAAATTTTGCATCATCCCTCCAGATATTTCCTCTTGTTCCTTTTTCTTATCTTATTGTATTGCCCAGCACTTTTGAAAATTTCCTGAAAGACAGTGATGATAGTGGGCATCTTCACCTGGTCTCTCATCATAAAATAGGTTCATCTAAATTCTCTTAAGTTGGATGTTTGATCCAAGTTTTTAATAAAAGGCTTTATTAACTTTAAATATGGTTTTATCTTTGAATATCTTACTACAATTTTTTTTAAGATTTATTCATTTGAGAGAGAGAAAGTGCACAAGCAGGAGGAACAGAGGGAGAGGGAGAGAGAATCTCAAGCAGACTCCACACTGGGAGCAGAAGCCCACCATGGGGCCGGATCTCATCACACTGAGATCCCGACCTGAGCCAAAGTCAAGATTCAGATGCTTAGCTGACTGCGCCACCCAGGTGCCCTATAAATATGTGTTTTAAACAAATTTTATCAAATGCTTTTTCTCAATTTTTAAGATAATCATGTTCTTTCATGGCCCATTACTGTGGCAAATTATGGTGACTGATTTTTGATAACAAAGCAGCCTTGTCCTCTTGGGATAAACCTGAATGGGACATACTGCAACATTATATATAATTTTAAATGTATAATTATATAAATTTAAACATAAAATATACAATATATTTAGGATACATTATATAATAACACAGACTTAATAAGCTAACATTTATGTAGATTTTGCATGTATTTTAATAAGTGGAATGGACTCTATATTTCATTTCCTTATATTAACTATATCTTCGTTGGTATCAAAGTAATACAAGCCATGTATTTTCTTTAAAAAACCACTTGTATAAGCTAAAGATTATATAATCCTTAAAAGTTCAAAACAATTTACATAAAATACCATCTGAGCTTCTGCATTAGGGAAAAAAGGCTGAATAGTATTTCAATTTATTTAATGGCTTTTCTGTTTTGTCTTGTGTCATACTTATGATTAAGAAAAACAAATTTTAGCAAGATTTTAATATGTATTTTCATGTAATTGTTCACAGAATTCTTTTATTTTAAAACTTTTGTGTATATTTTTTTAATTCCACCTTTTACCTTTTTTCCAAAGCCACGTTTTTCTTATTTATCTTAAAGAAAAAAGATTTTTCTTTAATCTTCTCTATTGCTTTTATTCTGTCATTAATTTTTCTCATTATCTTTAATAGTTTTTATCTCTTTGAGTTTATTTTTGAAACGACTCCTTATATTGAGTTGAAAGCTCTGCTCATTTACTTTCTGTATTTCTTCCTTTGCTTTCAATTTTTCTCTATGTTTCTTTAGCTGTATTTATTAAATTTTGACATGCTTTTTCATTCAGTTCTAAGAATTTTGTCTTTTTTATGGCTTCATCAACACAAATGTTATTAAATAGCATAATTTTTAGTTTTCAATTTATTAACTGATTATTGATATCTAATTTTATTGCCTTGAGGTTATAAAACAGAGGCCCACTCTTTAATCAGACACATAGTTTGTGTATGTGGGGAGAAGGTTACATGTCCTCAAAAATAATATGGAAACGTTTTGTTGGATGTAAATTTTCCTATATATCTATCAGTTAAAAATACCTTATGCTGTTGCCCTATTCCATAACTTTGCTTGCTTTTTTGTATTTTTGATCTTTGTTTTTGATGTTCCTTAATTTCTTTTTAATAGATCTTGACCTAGGTGTTTTTCCCCCTTAACAATATTCTTCCAGACTTGAAGTCATTTTAGCCTGAGGCATTTCATTTTTCTTAAACTATGGTAAAGGCTCTATGATTAGCTTGACAACTATTTCCTTCCTTCCACTTATTTTTATCTCTCATTTCAAGACCCCTACTACGTAGATGCTGACAGTTCTACCTTTATACTTCTTAAATTAAAAAAAAAAAACAAAAAAAAATCACCATCTCTTTATCCTTTCTTATTGGCCCCTAGAGTAATTTATCCATCTGATTTTACAGAAACCTATTCATTTTGTGGCTGTTTCCATTCTACTATTCAATATCTTTTTATTGAGTTTTTAGTCTACTATGCCATTTCATACTTAGTTTTAACTATTGGTTCTTGACTTCTACGTCCTTTTATCGATATCTTTTCTTACCTCTTTGATAAACTTACTGTGCTGATTTTAAAGTTATTTTCTCTAGACAGTTCTACTTCGTGGGGAATATAGGTTGTTCAGTTTTTTTCTCTCTCTCTTAAAGGAGTTATATTCCTCAGAGGTTTTGTTATTATTCCCTAGGATCTCACATTCCTTACCCAGCAATATACACTCACAGGGAGGGATTGAAATCCAGACCCTAACATGCCGCTTCTGATAAATGTAAACCCTTTGTCATGACAACCTGTGTTTCACTGTTCTTGGTTAACCAAACCCTCAACAAATGGCCCTGACCACCGAAAATCTCCCTGTATTCCTACCTGGGTACGTCTTCTTCCGTAAAGCTATGTCCCATGCTTATTATAATCACTTAGACTTTGAGTCTAAAGGAGGATAGGGGAGGAATGAAGGAAGGAATATGCAAGAGTTGACTGGGCTACTTGTTGTAATCCACTCACTAACCTCAGACATTGTAGAGAACAATCTCTAAACTGCTCTTGGGAAATGTGGCTTGTTTTCTGCCTCACAGTGAAATGGGAGAGGACCATGGTTCATCCAGTAATGTGTGCAGCATAGGGGGTCTACAAAAACACATACATGCAGGCCATGAAAAGGTCTTACCCTGCCCTGACCCCTAGACTTTCTTCCCTCTGGGTTGCTGCATCATCCTTCAAGCAATCCTACCTTCTTTTCCAGGGGTTTCTCAGGATGTAGCAATATGACTCTTGTTTCCATGGCATCAGTACATATGCAGCATTTACAGGGCTGAGTTGAGAAGGAAATCAGAGGATTACATTTGTTTGCTATTTTGACAGAGACTAAAATCTACCCCAGGTTTTTCTAATAGATACATTTCCTTCCATGTTGAAAACCTTTAATATTTGTGCACAACTTGGACATATTTGGAGAAATATTTGGCTAGTAGTTTATAAAAGATTTTGTTGCTTTTATTAAAAAATAAAGTCAAAATGCTTTTGTAATTACCTGAAATCAATGCTTTTTAGGAATGTATATGTAATTTTTCAAGGCATCTATAGTACCTTTATGCAGATTGCATTGTATTAATAGGGTCTCTTACATTTAAACATCTGTATTACTGGATATATTTTACTTGATAACGGTGGATCACTTTTTTCATTTTATTATTTATTTCTTCATGTTTCATTTATGGCTTTCTTATTTATAAGCAAAATCTATATTTTCTCAAAATATTTTTGATGCTTTAAGTTCCAGCTAGTTAACACACAGTGTAATAGTTTCAGGTGTACAATATAGTGATTCACCACTTCCATACAACACCCAGTGCTCATCACAAGTGCACTTCTTAATCCCTATCACCTATTTAACCCATCCTCCCACCCATCTCCCCACTTTTAACCATCAGTTTTTTCTTTATAGTTAGGAGTCTGTTTCTTGGTTTGCCTCTCTCCGTTTTTCCTCTTTGTTTTGTTTCTTAAATTCTATATATGAGTGAAATCATATGGTACTTGTCTTTGACTGACTGACTTCACTTAGCATACATAATGCTAACTCCATCCACATTGTTGCAAATAGCAAGAGTTTATTCTTTTTTTTTTTTTAAAGATTTTATTTATTTATTCGACAGAGATAGAGACAGCCAGGGAGAGAGGGAACACAGGCAGGGGGAGTGGGAGAGGAAGAAGCAGGCTCATAGCAGAGGAGCCTGATGTGGGGCTCGATCCCAGAACGCCGGGATCACGTCCTGAGCCGAAGGCAGACGCTTAACCGCTGTGCCACCCAGGCACCCCAAGAGTTTATTCTTCTGATGGCTGAGTAATATTCGTGTGTGTGTGTGTGTGTGTGTGTGTGTGTGTGCATGCGTATACCACATCTTCATCCATTCATCAGTTCATGGACACTTGGGCTGTTTTCATAGTTTGGCTATTGTAGATAATGCTGCTATAAACATTGGGGTACATGTATCTCTCTGAATCAGTAATTTTGCATTATTTGGGGGAAATACCTACGAGTGCAATTGCTGGATCATAGGGTAGTTCTACTTTTAACTTTTTGAGGACCCTCCATACTGTTTTCCAATGTGGCTGCATCAGTTTGCATTCCCACCAACAATGTAAGAAGGTTCCTTTTTGTCCGCATCCTTGCCAACACCTGTTGTTTCTTATGTTATTAATTATAGCCATTCTGACAGGTGTGAGGTGATATCTCATTGTATTGATTTGTATTTCCCTGATGATCAGTGATGTTGAGCATCTTTTCATGTGTCTGTTGGCCATCTGTGTGTCTTCTTTGGAAAAGTGTCTATTCATGTCTTCTGCCCATTTTTTAACTGAATTATTTGGTTTTTGGGTGTTGAGTTTTGTGAGTTTTTTATAGATTTTGGATACAAACCCTTTATCACATGTGTCATTGGCAAATATCTTCTCCCATTCTGTACATTGTCTTTTAGTTTTGTTGGCTGTTTCCTTTGCCGTGCAGATTTTTATTTTGATGAAGTCCCAATAATTTATTTTTGCTTGTGTTTCCATTGCCTCAGGAGACATATCTAGTAAGAAGTTGCTATGGCCAATGTCAAAGAGGTTACTGCCTGTTTTTTTCCTCTAGGATTTTAATGGTTTCATTTCTCACATTTAGGTCTCTAATCTATTTGAACTTATTTTTGTGTATGGTGTGAGAAGTGGTCCAGTTTCATTGTTTTGCATGTTGCTATCCAGTTGTCCAACACCATTGTTGAAGAGACTTTTTCCCATTGGATACTCTTCCCTGCTTTGTTGAAGATTAATGGACCATATAGTTGTGGGTTGATTTCTGGGTTTTCTATTCTGTTCCATCGATCTATGTGTCTACTTTGTACCAGTACCATACTATTTTGATCACTACAGCTTTGTAATATGACTTGAAAACTATAAAACACTGATGAAAGAAATTGAAGAGGATACAAAGAAGTGGAAAGACATTCCATGCTCATGGACTAGAAGAACAAATATTTTAAAAATGCCTATACTACCCAAAGCAATCTACACATTTAATGCAATACCTATCAAAATACGAAAAGCATTTTTCACAGAGCTAGAACAAAAAATACCAATACATGTATGGAACCACAAAAGACCCTGAATGCCCAGAGCAACCTTGAAAAAGAAAAGCAAAGCTGAAGGCATCAAAATTCGGAAATTTAAGTTATATTTTCAATATATATTTATTCTCATAGAGTGTTATTTTATTTAAGAAATTGTCACATTTTCTGATAAGAATAAGAGCCAGCCTCCTGTATCTATCCCTTGAATGTTGAAGGAATTAACTAGTTAATGTATCTATGCATTGGACTATATGAAATTTCCAATATCTAATTAGTTTTGATCTAGAAAAATAGACATTTCATATGGCTTCATCCATGACTACTAGGAAGAACACTCCTTAAAGAAGTTCTAATCAAATTTCTACTTCACTAAGGAGTAAACATTGACACACTGGTATTACTATTTTGATTAAGTGGAAAAGCATTCTTAATTTCTCTCCCAAACCTACCACACACATTTGGAATGATATGCAGATGTATACTTTAAGAGCAGTTCTAGAAAGGAAAAAAAAAAAAAACCTATCCCTTTACTTACTAATTTTCTGGCCTATGACATTCTAGACAAATACAGCAAAATTAGTTTCATCTATTGCTTGTCTTATTCATTCTGGCCTTTCTTTCTTTCAAGGCAAAGTACATGGGAAAAACAAAACAAAACAGTTAACCAAGAACTCATGGGAGAGTCAAGTTCATTTTCTGGGTGAATGCTTCTCTATCCGACCACCAGAACAGAGGAGCTTCCAGGAAGTTAGAGAATTGAAAAATAAGGGAAAAGAATGAGTCACAAGAGGGTCTTATCATTTTACTAAGAAGGAGATTCGATAGAGAACTTGGAAAACCACTGCAGCTTATTATACATGTGCAGTCATCATGGAGTATTTTATTTCTCAAATTAAGCATACACTATAATTATTTTGTGAGCCTATGAAATTCTTCTACAAATTAATAATGTTAAAATGCCACAGGTCATGTTAATGTACAAGAATCTGTCTTAAAATTAAGCTGCATGATAGAAATTTGGGGATTTTAGTAAAGAAGTCCCCTTGGATTGAGTCCAGTATAGGCCTTCTACGTGAAACATTATGTTTTAAAAGTAAGAGATAGAACAGTTTAGTTTCCAGGGAAAAAATACTGAAAAACTAATTGTGGCCCTATATTAACCTGTTCACAATTTGCTTTTTGTATATAGAAAACAATTTTAAAAGGTAAGCTAGTGGAGAGAACTAAGTATTCACCTACTATACCTTCGGAAAATAAATTTCAGAATGTACTCACTGATTTCAGGATTGTTTGGGCTCATCAGACACAAGTTTGTATTTCAGAAACCCTCCTCTCTGTTGCCTTCTTTTGCTCTTCCTGGGATCATGATGGCTTCCAGCTCTCCTGCTCTGAGAATCCAAACCTATTGCTTCTTTCATGACCTTTTCAAAGCTCGTCTTTTAAAGAAGGATCTTCTAAATATTCTGCAAATATACTTCTCACTCTATTGACCATTCTCAGGTAGGAGAACTGACAGCACTCCCAGGAGTGCGAGCCACACCCTCTAAAGTCACCAGATTCTCTCTCATTCCTTAATTTTTCATTATTAAAGACTCTTCTTGTGTGTCATACATTACCCTCTCTTTGATATCCTCTTTTGAAAATACAGGTCTCTGGGGGCAGAGCTAACACTGGACCCTTAATACTTTAGTATGAATAAGATTATTAGACTATGCCCCTTTGGCTCAGAGTTCTATGTACCTAGAACAGAGAATGGATGATACAAATAAAAAAGAAAGACAAAGTCTATAGTGAGAGCGGCTCACCATTTTTTCTTTGGCTCTCCTAATTTAGCACATAACTATATTTTGGTTTACTGTCAAACGTAAGATTATGGGGATATAGCAAAATTGCCTAGATTCAAAACCAGGCTCTACCACTTACTGTATTTGTAATATTGGGCAAAGTACTTCTTTTCCTATTCCTTAGTTTCCTCATTTGTGGAATGAAAACAATGTACCTACCTTGTCATTGTGAGCATTACATGAGGTACTGCATATAAATTCTTAGAACAGTGGGTGGTACAGAACAAACAGGCAACATTTTCTTCCTTTGCTTTTCTCTGTCTTGTTTCATGCAATATGTGCAGCTCCAAGGCCCAGGATTCTGATGTTTTAACGGATTCACAGTTGAAATCCTCCCTTGCCTCTCTCTTTATATCATAATAATTCATACCTTCATCAGTAAGTAGGCTAGATATTGCCTAGGACACCTGTCCTGCCTCTTCATGAACATGTTTTCCTAAAGACAAAGATCTCTGTTAAGTTACAGCCTGGTTGTCATTAGCTTAAAACAGTGGGAAACTTGAAAATACAGAATGCTTAATTTACCTCTGCATCTCAGTTCCTCACACAGCATCTGGAAAATGACAACCACGGGAAATACTAGCTGGATTGAAAATATATTATTGTGATAATAATAGTAACATTTGGGGTTTACCCTGCTATCTTAGTTTGATAATGCCATCTCTCTGATAAACTGAAAACACTCTATAAACCTTATCAACTATACATTATACTTGTTTCACATGGTTTTGAATTGGGAAATTATTCCCATTTAGAACTAAAAAGACATTTACTAAATGCCACTAGGTGCTAGGCTGTGTGCCCAGTGTTGGGAAATTATAAAAAAAGGAAAGACACAGTTCCCACTCTGTCCCACCTCCCTCTCTTAAGTACAGCTGGGGTTTCCATTCCTTAAGTACCACATTTCCCCTCTTTGCTCTTATGGCCCACTCTCAATTCTCCATGTCATCTCCATTTATAGTGAGAATGATCCCATAATCACATATACAGGTTTTATTCACAAAACTTACAAGACTTACCTTTATGCTGCTTATCCTACTTTTTCACCCTGAATTGCAATAGCTTAAAAATGCTTGCAATGTACTTTGCAATAATAATACTTCATTTTAAACAGTGAAAAAGATAAAAACAAACCATATTCTCTTATCTTTAAATTGTGTCATGTTATACATTCTCTGAAAAACAGGGCTATCCATGCTTTGCCCACCTTCTCATACCAAACATATGTGCAAAAATTGTGTTTATATATATATGTGTGTGTGTATATATATATATATATTTATTTATTTATTTATTTGATTGTGTTTAATAGCTGTAAAAATATGCATTTATTCTGAGCTTTTCCTGGTACCTTCCTTAGGGCTACATGGCACTCTTTAGCTTTCCTTTGTGGTTAAGTATACACTTTTTTTTTAAAATCTGAGTTCGTAAGAAAATTTTCTTCCCAGAAGCCACATGCTTCAAATAATCTTTCTGCTTTCTTCTCGCTGGAATGGCATTTATTTCCCAAGGTTCTCCTCATTTTCTAATCATCAGTCACTGAAAGACAGCCTAGTGGATCCAATACAGTATGGACTCTGAGTTTCTGTTCTTACTTCCTGCGTTAATAATTACTGTCCATCACACAGTTATTAATCTGAGTCATTATTTTTTCATCTGAAAAATAGGGCTAATAAATACTCCATAAATTGGATTTTAAGAAGACTCAATGAGATGATGGCTGCAGAATGCCTGGAAGAGTGTGATGAATGTTAACTCTTCTATCCCCATTTTGCTGACTGGATTAAAGGCCAGAGTAACCATTCCCCTGTGGATTTTCCTGGCTCTTCAGTCATAAAAGATTCTTCTGGGTACACCAAGAATATATCAACTGTTGGGTACCTGGGTGGCTCAAAGTGTCTGCCTTTGGCTCAGGTCATGATCCCAGGGCCATAAGATCGAGTCCCGCATTGCACTTCCTGCTCCACAGGGAGTCTGCTTCTCCCTTTGCCCCTCCTCCCACTCATTCTCTCAATCTCTCTCTCTCTCTCTCTCAAATAATAAATAAATAAAATCTTTTTAAAAAAAGAATATATCAACTGTTCATCATTTAGAAGAAAGACACTGCCAATAGAAGACTAATTTCAATTCAAAAAGCATTTTGCTAGAATCTAAGGGGGATTCAAAGATGAGAAAGATAAGGTTTCTGACACTAATAGCCTGAATACTCAAGTTATAATCTATATTTGGAAAGCATCAGTTGTATCCTCTCTTTCTCTGAGCACTCTGTGGTATCTCTCAGCAACATCATATATTTTATTTCTTTTCTTATTTGTCAACAACCTTTTTAACATACTGTTTAATACATCAGTATATTTTTAATGCACAATCCACTTTGTACATTAGATCTCTTTCCTTTAAGACAGATCTCATCTCCTTTTCCACTCCTGTTCTACATCCCTAAAACTCATCCCACAAAACTTTGTGCTATCCCTGTATAGACTTTACTTTTGTAAAATCGACTATATTAATCAAATGCCAGGTGCTGAGTGGTTCATGTCAAATCCCCAAAGGATAATTTAGACTCTGTGAGGTTATACAGGTGCATAAGGTAAATGCCACGTACTGGTAAGGAGGCAAAAATGTTTCTAAGAGAAGATGGAATCAGTAGCACAGGGCTAGATACCACAAGTGGGGAGGGGTAGCTAAGAGAATAAGGGGTGCATCTTTGAAGGTGAAGAGAAGAGCAAACAGCTAGGTCAGCAGGCTACAAAGATGAACTGGGAAAAACAGTGTCATTACAAGTTGAGGTCTCAGGGGAATTACGAAGTCAGAAGGAAATAGGAAACACAGGAGTCCGAATTGGTCAGAGAAATTAAGGAAATCAAGATATTTAAACAAATCAGATACTTTCTGAGGTAGCCACCTTACTATTGCCTTGCTCTGTCCAATTTTTAAGGTGTACTCTTACTCCAGAATGACTGAGTACTCACATGATTCCCTATAAGCTCAGATGAAGTTATGAATACTGCTCAGAAATGATCTATAGCACTTCCGAGAACTGCAGTTCAATGTCCCATTCTATATCTTAGGTTGTAATTCACCTTCCTCCACAGATTTCCAATTTAAGACCTGCTTGATCAGTTTGCCACACATATTTTTCTCTCAAGTTGATGTGAGCTAATAATACAGTACAGTTGTTAAGCAAGTGAACATAATTGCATATACTTTTGATACTAATATAAATTTACAGTCCAGATAATAGAACTCCTGGAGTTTATGGTTTTCAAGACTCATCTGAAGTACTTTGTGAAATTTGGGTTTGTGCTTTTAAGGAAACTTTGAAACACTGAAAAAGGACCAGGATAGTCAAAGTTCTACAGATTTTTTTTTGTATTTGAAATCTTTGATGAACCTGGTTTTCACTGAAGAATACTAAAAGAAAAGATGCTAGATGATCTTGGTATTTGAAATAGTCACATGTTAATAGGATAGATTCACTCTGTGGCAAAACTAGGGAAAATGGAAAAATATTATAAGAAATCAGAAATCTATACATTGGCAATAGAGGTGTCAAAACTATACAACAAAGGCTGATGCCTTGAGGTATCATGCATTCTCTCTTTAGCCTTCAGTTCAACATCACTCCTTAGACCTCTTATTTAGGCCTTCAGTAGAGGCCAGGTGCTGAACTAAAATAAGACATTTTGATTCCTAGTTTCCTATTCTTATTACCTTTGATCTTCGCTATCATTTGAGTCCTTGCCCTGCTCTTCATATCTGAAGCAACTGGGGTATTTTTTTTTTCTTCTCAGCTATGATTTTCTCTCTCCTTGACAATGATTATTTATCCCTCAGGCTCCCCCAAGTTTGACCCATCAACTCTGTCACGACTCCCCTACAATTGGCATTTGGTGTTCAAGCAGAGAAAAGAAAATTAGGTATCGGGAATTACATAAAAGAACCTGCACCAAGTAAGAAATTCAAAACCGAAGATTTGTGTCTCCTTTCAAAGTTAAGACAACTGTCTTATTAAACACATCAAAATTATTGCCAACTCCAGAGAAACACATTTCTTTCTTCTGGGGGAATAACTGAAGAGAAAATCTTTACATTCTTAGTTGTTTTAACACCAGTAAAACTATGTTCTTTGCGTAATCATTGTGAATTAACAACTATGGGGACAAAAAATAGAAAAAAAAATCAAACAGATTAGGATTTCTGTTGATGGCACAGTGATTCCACAGAGGCTGGACACTTTTGAGCAGGGGTTTCAGTCTCATTTGCATTCATTTTCAAGTAAAGCACAAGTAATTTATAAGTGATATTTAAAGTAAAGACTGTCGATAAAATACACCATTACGCCCTCACTCACTCACTCACTGTCTGCGCTGCTTTCTTGAGTTGGGGTAATGCGATGGGAATAGCACGAATATATAGGCTCTGCATTCAATCCTGGACAAGGGGGCTTGTTTCTACTACGTGGGTTGGTGGAAGTAAACCAAAGTCTTATCTTTGCCCTAGTTCAGATCACCAACTACCACCTTGAAATGTGAGCTTATCCTTATGGGCACCGTTCAGATCAGGATAATCTAAGGTTCAAGAAAAAAAAAAAAACAAAATAAAAAACAAAACAAAACAAAAAACTGTAGCAACCGTGAGAGGAAGCCAAGCAGGCAGAGCTGGGCGGGGAGGAGGAAGACCAACCTTTACTTTGCAGCCTCCAGGGCGCCCACGGTGCCCAACTTCACCTCCAGAGGTTCTGGCTCATTCCCCGGGAAAGCTGGCGTCACGTGAGCAGGCTGCTCTGAGCGAGGGAAGGTCAAAGGGAACAGCAGCCCCTGCGCATGCGGGAGAGCCTCACCGGCGCGCGGTGCCTGCCGGGACGCTGCGTGCGCAGGGCCTGTCGGGATGTGGAGGTGGGTTTGCGTGGTCCGTCCTTGGAGTGGCCAGGGCCCGGCCGGCTAGCTGGATTGCGTCTTTCTTGGCGTCTTGGCACCATGTGGGGCCACTTTTGCGCTAAGTCGGCTGGACAGGCCCTGCTTTTCACCCGGACTGTGAGCGGAGGCCTTGTTTGTGTTCAGGCTGCAGAGCCAGGCCAGGTCCATCGCCCTTGCGGGCAGGCGTCCGCCGGTTGCGGACCCAGGCAGGAGCCATGCCTTGTCTACTACTGGATGAAACCTCGAAGCTCTGGGACTCGTGGGTTTTGAGAGCAGAGTCATGAAAACAGAGGTTTATGCCACAGACTTAACTGAAGCTTCTGTGGAATTATTTTTGGGGGGAGCCTAGGTTTCCAGCGCCGCACGGTGCTTCTGAGTCCCTGGCGAAGGTGACTGTGCGAGTATCTTGAAACTGTCATCAGTGGTGCTGAAGCAGACTGGAGCCCCGAAACAGGTGCTGATCCACATCCTGCTCTGGACCACGGGGCTGTGGAGGAGCCATTTTCTATAGGTTCTGGTCTCTTCTGGAAGCTCTTAGATAACACCAAATTCACATCTTGGGACAGAAATACTGGGACAGTTGTGGGGTAGTGTAGACTGAGCAGCAGTGACAAAAGGACAATCCTGACTGTGAGAATACTTCAGCCATGCCTCCACTGCCTCTGTACATATATTTATCCTCTTCAAAAGTGCTTCTAGAAAACACTAATATCTTGAAAAGCACTTGGCACTTCTTGGTCATAACTTACCAATCTATACAATGAGATGGGGATATAAAAAGTTGGAGAAGAAATGAAAATGACTGAAAAGGGTACACTTCAAGTTTAAGGAACCAGATAAGCAAAAGTAAGCAAGGTGAGTCCAAGAAACAAATTGCATAAAAAAAGCACCTCTCCCAGTCTCCTCTGAAACTTTTTGCTTCTGCCCTCAAAGAAAATGCAGTTGGCCAAACACCCCTCCCCTGTCAGTTGTGGAAAATGCCTGTATAACGTTTGACTCCTGATAAACTTACTAATCATCTACTGTTGGCCAGAATCCTTTCTGATAACACAAACAGTCGATTAACACATATTTTCTTTCTATGTTATATGCGTTAAATACTGTAGTCTTAAAGTTAGGTAAGCTGAAAAAAAGAAAATGTTATTAGGAAACTCATGACAGAAGATACATTGATAATACTGTATCAAAAAAATTCCACATGTTGTTCAAGGGCCAACTGTACTAGTCTTTCTACTGTATGTGTTCATGGGACATTTGACTCTTTTTACAGCCATTCATATGAATTTAGCCTGTAGTATTTACTAAGGGTGGAAAGTTAGGAACCAATTATAGTGGCAATTTCTTGTCATACCCATCCTACTTTTTCTGTGTTTTATTTAGCTTTTTTTTTGTTACTGTTGTTTTGCATGTATGTGTAGCCAACGGGGACATAAATGTGTGTGCATATATCTGAATGATTGATCTGCTAGAATTGCTAGAACTGCATGTTTTAATGAAACAATTATTTGTGTGGTTAGCATTTGGCTTTAGTGAGGTGATGAGAAATTAGAAAAATATTTCAGCAAAGCCTGTATTTTGAAGTCTTGCCCTTAGAAGTAGAGAGAAAGCCTTTTCATTATTGATATATACTTCCAAATGCATGAAGGATGGTTATATACCTGCATCCACCTGTTTATTCGCTGTTTATGATTCTTTCTCTTCAAATGGGTTCTAAATAAGTGTTTCCTCTTGCTAGCTTACTTGACCTTGTTGAACAACTTGTGAGCACAGAGGGAAAACATTATCGTGAATTGAAAACACATGAACTGATCAATAATATTGGATACCATATGTGGTTCTGTTAAGACACATTCGGGAGAAAATTTTGGGTTCTGTCCTGTTCTTCATTTTAAGTTTCTTCGGTGTCTTTATTTATTTATACCCCTTACCCAGAAAAGTCATAGCTGACTTAGAAAATGAGTAATAGGTAAGGCAAGTAGAAATTCTCAGAAAAAGTCTTGCATTTTTCACAGATTAAAAACACGACTATCTTCAGTAATTTAAAAAGTACACCCCACTGGCTGAGAAAAATAATTTAAATGATGGCCCCAAGCATGTTTAGACATTGGAACATGAGGCAAGTTTTAAGGAATTGCGAAATAGCTCTTAAATTTTTATTTTTATTTTTACAAAGTTTGGTTGTTCTTTTTTTTTCCCCCCAATTAAATACTCCCTGTCCTGCACCCCATTCCACCTCGTTTTTAGAACGTTCTCTTGTAGTGATGGTTAGCAGTGCACTTACATATGGCCAAGGGGCTAAGAAAATATTCCACTGGGTTTTTAGGAGCTTAATTTGTGGCATAAATCTCTGTTCTCAGGCCTCTGCTCTCAGACCCCACAGGGCTGTCAAGCAGTGCTGGAGGGCAGTAGGACTTAGTTATAAGTTTTAACTTTTATAGCATTTCACATGACTCTAAGACAATTGTTTTCCACTGGATTTCAGATGAAGCTGTTAGTTCCTCAGGAGTCCCCCATCTGGGTTTCCATTAATCTTGGTAACAGGCTCGAATCCTTTCACACTCACATGCTTTGTCTGCATCTGTAACAGGGTGATGGTGGATGGAACAAATTACTATCTTATTGTTTTCTGGCATCCTTACTCATTACAAAATCTCCCATAAAGGATGGTACCTTGTGGGTGGGATTTGTAAAAAGGGCAAAACAGGAATGGCTTAAAGAGATTAAAACACACACATTTGGTTTTGTATTAATATATGTTTTTCTAGAAAGACCTTCATGCTTGTGTGTGGGAGGGGGAGGGGAGTTAGCTCTGTATTAAAATAAGGATTACAGAGATTAATTTACATGGAGAGAAATTCACTTTTATAGGTATACAGCTCAATGCATGTTTAAATAAGGTATATCTTACATAAAGCAAAATCCATGCTTTTTTAGTGAATAGTACACTTTCTTACAAACGTGAACAGACGTGTAGCCATCACCGAAATCAAGATATATGATATTTTATCACTCCAAAAAGTTTTCTTATGCTTCTTTGTAGTCAGTTCTCTTCTCTCACCCTAGTGCCTAGTGCCACTGATCTGATTCCCGCCTCCCTTTTTTAATCTAGCTTCTTTCCTTGAACATGAGGCTTTTGAGATTCCTCCATGTTTTTACATGTATCAATGGTTTATTCATTACTATGTTTGAGTATAGTTCCATTGTGTAGATATATACATGCATTCATTATTGTATGAGTATATCCCAATTTATTTACTCACTAACAGATGGACTTTTGAGTTATTTCTAAGTTTTAGTTATGAAGAAAGCTACTCTAAACATTCACATACATGTCTGTGTGTAGACAAATGTTTTCATTTACCTTATATAAAATACCTAGAAGTGGGGTTAGTGGATTGTGTAATTGTGTATTTAACATTATAGTAGACTTCCAGACTTTTTCAATGTAGCTGAACCATTATTGTATCCCCACCAGCGAAGTATGAACATTATAATTCCTCCAAATCTTCATCAGCACTTGGATTTTTGTATTTTTGTCAGGTTTTGTATTTTGGTTTTTGTTTGTTTTTCTTTGCTATTCTATGTGTGTAATGATATCAGACTGTCGTTTCAATTAGAATTTGCCTAATGACTAATGATCCTTTATATATGTGTATGTGCATCTGTGCTTAATGATGATCTACATCTATGTATATATTTAGGTGAGTGTTGCAATATATGTACTGTCTTCAACAATGAGGATATGTGTAATAATACAACTTTGGGGAATTGAGTTTGACATAGTGGGAAAGGGAACTTTTGAAATCAGGTAGATAATGGTTTGAATTCGGACTAGTACAGACCTTGTGCTCCTGTTTCCTCATTTATTAGGTGGCAATAATAATACCCGTCTCATACAGCTGTTGGGAGAATTACATAAAATAATATATCTAATGCAGCTAGCAGAATGCTGCGGTTCCTTTTCCCTCTGGGACAGTGCTGACCTTAACATATGTGAATCTTCTGCAAATATATCCTCCCGAGAGGTCTGATGTCTGAAACTTCAGGAGTCAAAACTTCATCTCTTGAATGTCCTTTGTGGAAGGGGAGACCTTGGTAGGGTAAGAGGAAGTAAATAGTGGCCCCACAAAGAGTCAGTTAGTCCTCTGCGGTATTCTGTATCATTCAACTTGTAACTTCACCATTGTCCTGCTATAGGGAAATAGCCTCTCCTCTCACTAGACCATGCACTTCAGAGGGATAGGAACTGTGTGTTCTTCACCTCTATGTATCTCTTCTTGAATGCTGTGTCTGGCTAGAGGTCACCTGGCACCTTAGCAGTGTTATACCTACAGCCCGAAGATTGGAAACACCCTTTCTCCTTTTACAAGGAAACAATGGTTTGTCATGGGACTGACAGCAGCCAGTGTTTGGACATTTAAATTTATGTTTTGTCAGAGGGTTAAGGTTTAGTGTCAGGTTTACATTCTCTCTAGCTGGTGTTTATGTACTCAGCTTGGCAAGCGTAGCTGGAGAGTTCCATTAGTCTGTGGGATAGTATATATTTCTTCCTCTTCTTGCTCAAGCCAAGAGCACACATAGTCCTGCTGTCCCAAAACTCAAGTAGTCCAGGTATTCCAAGGAAACCTGTCTTCTGAGACACGAGGAAGAAACGGAATCAAATCCTAAACCACATACAGACAAAGCTTGGATTTTGTTGGTTCATTTTGATTTATAGATTATCAGTGCTATACCTTATGTGCTCTTCCTTTGTCAAACGCAGCCTATTTCCTTTATTTCCACAGAGAAGCAAACAAAATAAACAACCACAAGCCTAAATCCACCACACTAATATCCCAGGAACACAAACCACTTAAAAGTAAATATTAGACATGCTCATAAAAAAATCCTTGGCTTTTCAAATTCAGTCCAACATCCTGATATGTTGCCTAGATTTCTTTCTTCTACCTCTCTGTCTTGAGTAAACAAAATAAAACAGCAAAACCTTCTCTTTGAAAAACCAAAAAATTGTTTCTATTTTCTCATAAATGACATTACACTCCTTCCTTTGTTCTTACTTGTAAATATCAATTTCCGCTTCCATGGTTCTGATTCTAGATCTCATCATATCTTTTCAGACTTTCTTATAGCCCCTTCTTCAAATCCTTTTAAAACTACTAGTTGTCTTTTGAAAGTATAGATACAGTCAGTTTCTGCAGGAAGAGGAAATGCTTCATATCCCTCAGTTATAAAATAACAAGTTTCTTGCTATTACTATCTAAGAACCTTCATAATCTGGCCACAAATTAACTTGATCCAATGAATTTTTCAACTTAAATATGTGAAAATGATTGAAAACTTTTTATGTCTCTAAGCTACTTCAATTTGTGAGTTCAAGACCAACATTTCCAAATGCCTTAGAGCTATTCCTCATGGATGTCTCTTACGAACACTTCCAAATCAAAATGTCCCAAATCAAATCAATTGTTTTTGTTATTGTATCCTCCTAAAACAGTCCTCTAAGGATTAGTAAATGATAGCCATGTTGTAAAAAAAAAAAAAAAAAAGAGAGAGAGAGAGAGAGAGGTAAAACTTAACAGCACATAGAGTTTGCTTTCTAACAGCCTTGACATGAATGGCTGTGGTAATTGAAGGAAATTGTGATATTATTAACTAGAATATTTCTTGTTGTATCTGGCATATGTTGGTGGGAAAAGTTGGCTGATTAAGCAGATTTTAAGTTTTTATTATTGACTGATTGACATATAACTTGCCAGTTAATGCTGGGTCTAAGTTGGAAGCATCACTTGAGTGGCCTTTCTAAATTATGAAAAGGACAGGCAAGTTGTTACACAGATGTTGTAGCTTGACAAATGATATCTTTCTCAATACTTCTTTTATTCAGAGCTGGTTGCTGGAAAGAGGTGGGTATGAATTTGCACAGGGACCAAAGGACCTTCAGGAAACAAAGGCTTTGAGACCACAACTCCTTCTGTTAAGAGTTTCTATATTATTAGATATTTGCTGAATGATTTTCAGTGTATGCAAATGAAGTCCATCAACAGGAAACGAATCCTTTCCCATGTGCCTCACCCCTCCCCAACCTAAAAGAATGACAAAAGGAGGTCTTAGGATGAAAGTATGGACTGAAGGCTGGACTGAAGACCGGACTAAAGGCCAGAGCCTACTTTGTCTGTTGTGTAAAGAGGTTGGACTGAATGCAGCCTGTGATTGAATCCTGACTCCTGTGATCCAGCTAGGGTAGCATACTGGGTGTGTCTCACAACAGTGGCTTAGCCTTAGGTACTATGGGAATATAAATTAATGAGGTAACATTCATTAGTGATTAAGCACAAGGAGTCTAGAGCCAGTTTGCTGAATTCAAAACCCATTTTGGGCAAGTTACTTGGCCATGCTTCAGTTGATCTTCCAATAATACAAAGATCCTAATATTACATATTTCCAAGGGTTCTTAGGAGGATTAATGAGTTAATAATTGTGAAGTGTTTAGAATGCTCTCTTGTACACACAGTAAGTGCTATATAAATGTATTTGTTAAATAAAATGAAACCTCAGGAAGTCAGTGGCATAGTAACTTTAAGTATGGCAGTGGTCAAACTGTCCTCTCTTTAGGAACTAGTTTGTTTTGTAGGGATTTCATAACTTTAGTTACCTAATAAATGGTACACATTTTTCCTAAAATACAGTTTCATTTTAATTTTGTTCCTTGTGTATGCATGGATATTTTAAAAATTAGAATACATAATAGCACTAATGTTTTATTTAAAAATCCATAACTGAGTATTCTAGGACAATTCAAACAATTTTTCCCAGTAATGACTTTTAAACCAATTCTACAAACGTAAATGCAGATGTTTTGGTACTGTAACATAAGGCTGTGTCTTTGGGCTTGTGTGTACAAGTAGTCAGATACATGTAAGCCTGGCAAGTTGCAATTCCTGTTTATAATCAACACCAAAATAGAAAAGTGGACTGTTTTCACAGACATACCCCATTGGAAATGACATATCACATTCATTTCTGTGTCTTGTTTTCTGTCCTGAAACTGGGCATTGCCCCATTTTGTTAACCTCAAAGAGTCTATCAGACATTTGGTCATCCCCCTACACTAAAACTAAAAATTATTTTTCATTAAAAAAAAATTGCATTGTTGACCCCTCCCAGTAACCATGATGAAATCGCAACACCAACAACATAAACAGCATTAGCAAATTCAAACACAGTGTTTCCTTTAATTGCTTCAGGCATATGAAAGACTAAAAGGACTATTATATTCCTAGACAAGGTTAGCCTTTGTAGGAAAACCAGAGACTTTTAAACTCATGAGATTTCTGCATTTGGTAATCGTTCTCAGCAGATCATTGTTATAAAATAAAATAGAGTATCTTTTACACCTGAAACATAAATGAGATGACATGTTATTTTTGCAAAATATGAGTGCTTTATCTAAATTATAGCGAAAACTTCTATTATCTCACTTGTCCACTGGTCACTTATTTAACATTTCAGATCTTTGGAATAGGAACAAAAATCTGAAATCAAACAAAAAGGTGGTCGATAACTAGCACAAAGTCCATATGCTTTTTTCAGGTCCCCACTTAGCATTTATTTAGCCTTACTTTAAATCCAGTTCCAACAAGTTTGAGAGCCTGGTTTCTTAACCCATGTAGATTAGAGTTTGTGTACTTTAGGAGGGTAAGGCCAAAAGATGTAAGTAGAGTCAGGTCGGCACCTGATAGGGTTTAACCATGCAGGACAACCATAAAAAGCAGATAGGGCATTTCACAAAAAAAGCATGACGACATTGAATTTAAGGGCAAGTAGCCATTTATCCATCAATAACACCTAAAAATACCAAATACCAAACGGTTTTTTTCTGAGTCGTTAAAAATAGGTTATATTATGCTTAGAATAATTTTAACACATTTTAGGAAGTTTCCAATAAAAAATATTTGGGGAGGGAGTGATTTAAAGTGGTGAACTCATGGAAGTGAAAAAACCACTTATATTCAAAAGCTCATTCTCTGTAGCTCTCTTGTATCTTGGTTCTAAGCTAGAAACACCACAAAATACATTTATCCAGTGTCTCCTAATATTAATCCCCATTTTTAAGTCAGAAAATTTGGGGAAAAGATCTATACCGTATAGAATATTTTGACAGAATAAGATGTATTGTGGTCTAAGAGTTCCTGAAGTTATTTTGGAAAGATTCCACTTATCTAGAATTTCATCTATTTTCAGTGTCACAAAAGACAGCAAGAAGATGGAACATGATTCTCCTTCTCTTCTTCTACCACCTTCTTCATTTTGCATCTAACACACAGTGGAGAAACTCCAGGTAGTGCTTTATTCTTTCTCTAAGTCCACCCTTGTTTGACAGAACAGAAAAATTTGAAAAGGCACAGCTTAAGTGAAAGACAGCTAGAAGCATAGGAACTGAAAAGGAAGCCAACTTCTGTCCTTCTTAGGATGTACCAGAAAGAAAGATGTGAAAGAAGTGATGACAATGTGAGACTTTTGCCAATTGAAACCAGATTTCAAAGATTATGCCTCAATGATATAAATAGGTCCTGGGATGCCCAATTTTGGATAGCTGAGGAAAACTCCAGAAATTCAGTTTCTAGCCTATCACAGACTAATACAAGTGGTGTATGTTTCCTCCACTGGTATACATTGTAGCAAATAGCCCTCCAAAAAGTTAAGGGCAAGACAATGCAAACTAGTGGTAAATTCATTATCATTGCTCTAGCTGCTTATAAAGTGTCCTTATGACATCTAGGTAGTATTTTTTCTCCTAGAGTCATTTGCGGCCTTTAGAACACAAACGAACATCAGTAGACAGAATAAACTCGTTTTGCTTTGTAAAACAAAATTGTCCTTGCCTCAAGATATGAAAATTTCTTGTACAAAACACTTGATTCCTCACTGATTTTATTTATAGTTATTAATCTCATCCCACATCCTAATTACTTGCTTCTTTACAAGAGTCATCAGACTAACCCTTTGTGTACACTGTGGGAGCATGGTAACCACGTATCCTCTCACCGTTGTCATTTTTAATGTACTTAGAGAAAATGTAAAATATGATTTGAGTTTTAAGACTTGTGGCATATAGTCCCATTCACTTGCATTCTGAAAGATGATTTTGATTTGTGTTCTTATTATTTTGTTAATGTTTCTTGTTTTGGGGGCTTTTTATTGTTTTGAGCCAAACCTAAGGATGTTTTTAGGCATTTATAACTGATTGTTGGTGATGGTTTAAATTTGATTGCAGGGAGTCTGAACGAAAATTTCTCATTAGAATCTTTATGAAATGTATATTCGATTATAATTGTAATGTCTTTAACCTTTAATAGCACAAGCTGCCAGCATAAGAAGCATGTTTTACATCATGGGGTCATGGAGTAGATTGTAGAGTTTCATTAGCACAAGCCTTGGGTAAAACTGGCATAGGTGACATTTGGCTTTGCTATTCATAACCTCATCTTTTTTTTTTTTCTTCCTCTGAAACTTGGTACAGCTGGTATTCCTTCTGGCCTCGAGCACCCCTGTGTGCTCTCTTTCCTTCTATCGACCCATACTTGCTGCCTTAGGAAATGTCTGATTTTAGTTTTCATCTCTTTGTATGAATTTAGGTCTAGGTGTTACTCATATTGTGGAGGCAAAATTGATTGATTGGTCTCCTACTTAAAGTATTTCAGGCATCACTGAAGGTGGGAGAGGGGGCAGAGGGCCTTTCCAGTGACCTAGGGGTAAGGTCAGCCTTGATGACAGGAGCTGAAGGAGTCCAAGGGGAAAAAAATAAAAAAAAAATCTGAGCCAAACTTAACAAATACGGATGAGTTTGGTACGATTGAATTTTTTTCATAGAAACATTGCAGGCTGAATGAAATTGGCAGGCTGAAAGTCAGATTCTGACTTACGTCTTTCCTGTTACAGACACTAATTTCATCCAGGAAAACTGTTTTGCAAACCACCCTGCATTTCTGTGTTTTCAAAGTGACATCGATCATCCTTTCTACTGGCCCCTGATTAGGCGAGGCACCTGTACTAAAGACAGGGGTCAAGGAGTGCTTTTACATCTGAGTCAGCTATGGCTGCATGTGTGCAAGCAATAGAGACATTAGTGAGGAAAATTTAATGGCTAGAGGAGACAAAGATGATATCATTATCATTAGGAAAATGTTGATCTTTTTCTCTATATTATCTATCACTTTGCATAGTTAGATTGTATCTCAAAACACATATCACAGGAAAGGATTATTTTGACAAATTTGTAAAAATCTTGATCTGATCCCATTACTTCATTGATCTGAATTCTTCATAAACTAAGTCCAGTTTCCATTTTCAGCCTCACCTCTAGACACGATTTCGCCATATGTACTCACTTGAGTCCGTGTTTCTGAAATGAGATAGAATGGCATAACTCTGGGGTAGTAGTGTATGATTTAGTTCACGAGGTAACTAAAACACGTACATACAAAGACACAGCATGCACTTGATATATCTTCCTGGGGTTTCAGATATTCCTCAAGGAAACATTAATTCACATGGTAAGCTATTTTAAAACATTATGTATAAACAAATACTGGTATGGTTTGGAATAGAATTCCTGATACTAATTTTTTAACAAGAACAAAACTTGGATTTCTGCTGTGGTAGGATTATTTCCATCTTCACCCCAGTGTTGCATAAAAACCTTCACCCCACTCTGTAGGTATATTTAAGAATAGGTATCTGAAAAGTACTTCATTAGCTATGCTTGATTATTCACAGGTTTCAGAATATTCCAGGCACTTTTTTGCCTCTGTACCTTTACTCATGATTTCCCTCCATTTGGAACCTTTGTCTCATCTTATTTCTTTAGAGGATCCTTACTCAAGAAGTAGTTCTGGATCAAAAAATTCTCCTCCTTTTTTTTTCCTTTCCACGAACACATCCATCCGAACTTCCAAAATAAATCCTTTCTTAGCCCCTTCACATTTTTATGGACAACTTTTATATTACACCACATTATCATTACTTACTTAACTTTTTTTTCTTCTAGAATGAGGGAATTTTAAAAGAAGGGACTGTTACATTTTTGTTCTTTAGGTTTGTGTAATGTCTATGCCTATAGTATGTTGAGTGTTTCTTGAGTGAGTAATTAATTTGCTTAATATAGTAACATATGTAATATAATATATGTAGGTGCCTGCACGTGGATCACGGCAAGAAGGTAGGCTGGTGTCTTTCATGAGACTATGGTTAATGTGTTAGGAATAGCAAGTATTTTGAAATCAGATTTAAGTTTGAATCCCAACTTCACTAGTTCCTATTTGTATAAATTTGGGAAATTACTTAATTTACTTTATCTAAGTCTTAGTGTTCTCACTAAGTGTTCAAAATGGGGATCATAATAACTACCTTGCAGTATTGGTTGTATGGATTCTGAAATGATCCATGCAAAATATCTGGCACCTCGTACGTACTAAATATTGTTTCCTTCTCCATCCTTATCAATCCCTTCCTATATGATATAATTTGAAGAGTGCTGAATAAACTCCTACCTGTTTTAATCACCCCTTCCCAATGAGTCTGAATCTTAGAAACTGACGTCAAGAAAGGTAGTGGGCTGGTTAGGTCGAAGAATGGGCAACTGAGACAGAGGGATGAAGTAAATGAAACATCATGTTTACAGTGGGAGGCAAAAAATAAGAGCAAATCCAAAGCTAAAGATCTGTAGCGAAGCGTGCTGACTAAAGATCCTAAACCGGATAGAATGGGCTGACTGGAGGAGCAGGTCTTCAGATTCCCTTTGATGCATCCATATGGGGAGGGGAGTTCACTTTACTTGGAGCACCTTTCACTGACCTCATGAGAAGGGAGGGATCTGCTAAAGCTTTTGAGCTATTTAGAGACTTACTGAAAAATACATCACCAAAGCTTTAAATCTCTGCCCATCATATTTCCTCCTTGGTAATTTGTAAAGATGGCCATTTTTTCCCCCGATTTAGTAAAATCTGGCTTTAAGAGCAACTCGGAATTTGACTACAGATTGTTGTATCAAATTTAAAGTCATGACAACATTGCCTACTTTCAAACAAGCAGAAAGCAGGAGCCTGCTGGAATAAGAAAGAGAATGGGTAGATTTTGAAAGAAAAGAAAGTTGGGGAGTAATTAAAAATGAGACATTGCCTGAATTCTGCTGGGATGTCATCAAGTGGTGGGTAGAAAAAGGTGAGTTCTGATGCACAGTTAGTACCCACAGGGATTGAAATGAGAATATAGGATTGGGCAACTGAACAGATATTAGAAAAATCACATTTTCCAAGGCCCTTTCAGTTCATAAAACTCATGAGATTGGGAGGCTCTGCTTGGATCCCAGTCCACCATTCATGTAGTTGAAAATCAGAGGAATAGTTCATCCACTGAGTGGAAATGGATTAAAAGAGAATTCAAAGAGAGTTTTTGAAGGATCATTCCTACACATTCCTGTCCTTCCTCTCTCTGGTCCCACAGATAAACTCAGATTGTCGCCAGTTTGGTGTAATCCTATATGGGCACTTCTCCTGGCTTTGCTTTTTCCTTTGCATTCTCTTTTCTCTCTCCATCTCCCTCCTGCTTCCAACACTGAGCTACAGATAACACAGCAAGATGAAGCTGTGTTCTTGTCCAAATATCAGGGCACAAAATGGTATAGAGAGAAACAACTTCCCTTGTCTAACATTTTCCTCTCCTAACTCCACACCTTTTTTTACTTTACCCATCTCCACCAACCCTGGTTATTTTTAATAGAACTTTCTCTAACATCGGATATTTAAATACCCCTTTTTGAAATGTGTATGCTTCAGCTGATTAATATAATGCTCATAGACACCATTTTGGAACTGGATAAGGACATTTTCCAATAGAATAAGGATAAACTTGCTCATTAACTACCAATTCTTCTAGTGAACCTTTCTCACATGGGCTCTCTGCTACTGATGTATTTCTTTGGTTTGAGGTAGAGATGGTTTAAGATAACATGTTGAGCCAGGAAGGACTAGAAACCCCTAAGGAGTACATACCCCTTTCCTAAAACCTAAGGAAAATACACTGTGTCTTTGTTACTGACACACAGGCTAAAGTCAGGAAACTCTTCAATAAAACTAATTAATGCTATTTGATTCCACCTACAGATGACATTGGCATAATATTTGTGGTCATCTTAAGAAAATGTAGTCCTTCCAAGCATGGAAAAACAAAGTACTTGTGAATTAAATAGCAAAATAATTCAGTAAGTACATTTCTTGAAAGCACATTTGCTGAAAAATCCCATAATGTTACATAGAATTTAGTGGTAACTTGGTACAATTTTAAACCACCACTGACTTATTTACTTGAACAGACTTTCATGGGGTCATCTAATTGAACTTCTTCTCTTCAACGTAGAGGAACCCAAGCTAGATAGTTTTCTATCATTCTGCTAAACATATTTGAGACCAAAGATTTTGCAGCTTCCTTCAGTAAAACAGTGCGAGGTAGCTGAGTCATTCCTTGAGTTTCCCCAGTAGCAGCAGTGGATCTGCACTGCAGAGGTTGGAACTGGTCTGCTCCCTCCTTGCTGCAGAAAATAGCAGGGAGGAGGAGAAGGGGCTGCACGAAGGAAAAGGAAAGGTACGACTACCCCCTGTGGAAAAGGCTGAGTTTTACTTGAGTTGCTGAAGTTTATTACTTGGAAGAGTTAAGAACATGCTTGGCATTTATCAGGGATAACTTGATCTGATTTAAATATATGAGCACTGCCACCCACTGTTACTACTACCCACTGTCATTGGGGGATGTGGTTCCACACCCAGGCAGCTCGTGCCTCTTGTGTATAATTTTGTGAAATTACTGCTACATGCAAAACTGCAATTTAGATCAGTGGGACTTTACTGATAGCTTGAAATTCTTCCTGCCAGGGGATCTTGGTTCAGTTTGTGTGACTGTGACCTCCGAGTGTCCCACGACCGCCTTGGTATTCTATGACAAGGATTCTTCGTCGTTTGGGAACATACCTCCTTGAGAAAATAAGGACCGCTGTGGACATAATACACAGGAAACTGTGCAGACCCCTTGGTGCCCATCCCTGAGTGCCTGAGTCACCTTCCACCACTGACGTTAACAGAAGAGAGCAAATGTAGCTGGCCAGACTGAAGGCCTCACATTTTCTTTTTCTTTCTTTCTTTCTTTTTTTTTTTTTCTTTCTTTCTCTCATTTTAGAAACAGCACCACCAGGAGCAGGGACTTTCACATATACAGTAAAAATGTACAGTATCTTCAATGCAAAGTTGGATGGGTGCCATCCCCCTCCCCCTCTCCACCCAGAAGCATCTTCATTTGAATTTAAAGGGGTGGATGAGTGACAGCAAGACTCTGTTCTCCTTCTGACAGGGCTTTGGCAGATCATTGGTTGTCATCAAACCTATTCCATTTCTTGCTCCCTGCCAGGAATTCCACCTACATGCCTGATGGCAATTAGTCCCTTGTAGGTGCTAATGAATAAAACGCAGCACGTAGACTTCACGAGGATGAAAAAGCCTACGATCCAGATCTAGAGAGTCACTCCAAGTATCAGTCCCCCACACCAGTCCCCCCTCAAATGCAGCTTTCACTCTGTCCAGCACATGCTGGGGCCAGCCAGCCTGCCCCCTCCTCTGTGCACTCCAGCATGGGAAATAGAAGGGAGCTATGTGATAAAGACATGGCTCGGCAGAAATCATGATTTTAGAGCCTGAAGTGTTACCTGTTTTTTTGTTACTGTCACAGGCTGCTACTGGTTTCGGACCGTCTGTGCTGGGGCTGGATCTCCAAACCCAAATGTGCTTTGGAAGAAGTGTCTGGAGACCATGTTGGAGAGCATTCTGCAGTGAATAGGGGGTTAGATTATCAGTGGTTCCCAGGACTTTGTGATAATCAGATGTTCCTAAGCACCCTTTAAATGTACACATTCCTTGGCCCTGTCTCTAGAGAGAGGCCTAGGATAAAGCCTGAAAATCTAAATTTTAAAACATCTTCCCAGATGAATCTGATACTCCTGCCAGGATTGGCACTCCAGGAATAGATGAGCTCCAGTGTCCCATTCAACTCAAAAACTCTAGGACTAGGTGTCAATTGAAAACTTCTCAGAGACTGTGCTCGATATTCATCTGTACCTTTACTACGTCTTGAGCATTTAAAGCAAATAAACAATTCTCTTTTGTAATCTGACTACCTATCAGAGATGAATCGATGTTCAAATATTCTTTTGAAATGAAGCTGTGGGTGATTTTTAAATTTTTCTTTATACTTTTATTATAATTACCTAATTTTATGTCTTCACCAAATAATGAGCTGTATTTTTTTTATAACAAAAAGGTCAGCAAATGTTACTTTTAAAAATTTTTCTGCATCCCAAGAGGAATTAATTTGCTCACAGGGAAAACCGTATTTTAATACAATTGCTGTTCTTTAAATCCTGTGTTTTCATTTATGCATTTAAAAATATTATTTAGAAAAGGGATCCAGAGACCTTACCAAACTGTCACCTTGACAGTCCAAAAGGGTGAAAAAAAAATTAAAAAGGTTAAGGACTGATAGGTCACAAAGACCAGTTTCTTAATCATATTTTGTGTGCACAAAACATTGCCTTCCTAGGGTCTCAAAACACATTATAAAACAATTGCTAAAGCTTTAGAGTGATGTGCAGTTTGGTCTCCTCTGATGGTAGCAAACCAAAGTAAGTGGCAAGAAAGAAATTTTTCTTACAGTTTTCATGGGCTCCAAAAGTTAAGATAGTTTGAATAGGATTCCCTGGAGCATTCAAACTCCATCATGTTTATCAAAAAGAACTTAATCCAAACCCTTTGAGGTTTGTTCTTCTCTAGTCAATATCTATTTCGGCAAAACAATCATGGTTTTAAAGTATAACAGAGAAGCAAGGAAGAAAAGAGAGATTTTTCTTTCTGATAGTGAAATGGGCAGGTGCAGTTGAGACTGAAAGGCCATAATTAAAACATTGTTCAGCTGAGGCACTGTAGAAGTTCATGCAAGACTGCACAAATCCTCCCCCTGCCCCACACACCCGAGTTCAAGGTTTTGGCAGGGAAGGAAGCCCAAGGTGCACTGCTGTTCAAGAAACAGAGCCCCAGAGCCTGAACTTTAGTACCCTTGAGGGACACATGGAAGAAATTCTATACTGCTGGACCAGTAAAATTGGCCTGTTTAAATCTATACATTTTAAACCACATAAGAAAGGAAAAGAAAATAAGCACTTTTTAATTGAACATACAGTTATATGGCAGGACTTATATATGTATTAGATTTTTAAAGATCTAATGAAATAAATATTATTTCTATTATACAGATGAGAAAGTAAGCTTAGAAAGTTACATAACTTGTCCAATGTCAAAATTAGAAGTATTTATTTTAACTGGCTGACTTCTAGGATGAACATTGACTGTATTTGTATATGATCATACTAGAACATGCAGACTAAGAAAAGTGATGAAGATGTGGTTAAAAAATACCCGATGCAGCCTCTCAACCCTTTCCTATGGCAGGCCTCATAAACTGACAACTGTATTTTTTGTATGTGTGTTTTGTTTTTTGGTTTTTGTTTTTCGTTTTTCCTTTCTGGCCCAGAAACCTGCCCAAGGAATCATTCAAGGAAGTTACTATAGATCACCTGGAGTTAGCAGGTAGTTGACACCTAGTACCAGGATCGCAAGGATCAGATGGCAGGGTGGAACTCTAGAGGTGACAGGCAGGGGCTGGTTGATGGAGCTTCCTGGTCTCTAGCCTCTTTCCCAGCCCTGTGGAGGGGCAATTCTACAGGAAATTCTTACATCCCTTAAAAAATCACCTAAATAATTGAGATCGTAGTTTACTGTGTTCACCTTTCCATAGAATCATTCGTACGCTCTGGATTCAAAAGAAATAGATTGCTTTAAAGCAAAGGATTTAAATCTGTGGAAGAAATGACTTACTCCTTGACTAGAGTTAAGGCAGCTTTCTTTCTTGCCTTTTATATTTTTATTATTATTTTTTTAATTTGGTAGAGCTTTCCCACATCTCTTTGTGGGTAGCTGCCTCCTCTGCATATGCATAAACCAGCTGTCCTTTGGAATGACACAGGCCCCCACAGTGTCATGGGGTAAGACTGGGGGGAGTTGACTGAGAACCTTGAACAGCGATGGTGGCTGCGGCTGCTAGCAGTTGTGGGCCAGGTAATACTTTGCCAGGGTTCAAAGCCAGAAGGCCAAGACCTTTGACCTAGACCACCATCTTTCAGGCTGCAGACCAAGGATTGCTGAGGCCTAATATAGGCAGGGAGTCAATCAGGAGAACTTAAGAGGGAAAAAAAAAAAAAAGACTCTGCCTTTGCTTAGTTCTCCAGATTGGCTCTCCAGATGGCCCTCTTTTCTCTGGTAAATTATGCAACAAGCTGCTTCAGCCGAGTTTTGCAGACCTGGATGATCTTGAACTGATTTCAACAAACGGGCGGACTCGTGGGGTTGCAGGGCTTTCTCTTAGTCCTTTCATCCGAGAAAGAACACTGGGGAAAGAAAACCAGATAATTTCTGGTACCAGTCATAGAAATAGAGTGATACACATACAAAAAGTACTGTTGCTATATGTCCACCTTAAAAGAAATGATTTTGAAGAAGCTAAGAGGCTGTCTCATTAGGAAAGGTTAGAGTTCATCGAGAGTACTCCACAGAAAGGAATTTGGCCTTGCAAATTCTCACTAATTAAATGCCATGATCATCTCTAGTAATACTGCTGGGATTGAAAAGGTAGAAGCATTGCTTTTCAGCATAAAAAGGTCTGAGGGTCTCACTCTTTGCTGCTATTAACATGTCCTGGAACAAAAATTGATAGTGCATGTACATGAGTCTCTTACAATTTCTTTCATTTGCAGAATGTCTCTTCCCATTGTATTCTCCTGGCTGAGGTGAGGTGGCTTCACTCATCAAGCCCCAGAACTGCTCCTAGTGATGAGGAAGATGAATGGGCAGAGGGGGGATAGGGGGGCAGTGGGTGGCAGGGCCACTCTGTGCCTTCCCACCCCTAAAACCCAGATCATGGCCCGACACAGCTTCTTTGTGTCCCTGAACTGGGAAGTAGAGGCCCTGGGGCCAGATTTGCCACCTAGCAGGGAGGGAGGCAGAGTGAGAACAGGAGGCAGAGTCAATAGGCGAGGTGGCAGGGGGAGCAGATGGGTAGGTGGTGGCTGGGCTCAAAGCTACAAATGAAGAGTTTTAGGAAGGGGGAACAGCCCACTAAGAAGCGTAATTTGGGAACTAAAAGGAAAGAGGAAACAAATAGAAGTTTCCATGGCAAAATTATTCCTTGAGATGATGAAAGTGTACAAAAGCCAAATCATAATTTCCCCAGTCATCCACTTAACACAAGCTTATTAAACACCTTTCAGACCCTACAGTATATGTTGGAATACAAATGGGAACAGAATATGGTCCATGTGCATAGTCTAGTACGTGGGTGAAATCTTTAAAAAAGAACTAAAATGTGATGTGATAAACTGCCTAAAGAGAAATACCGGGTGCTATAGGGACACAGAGGGAAGATTGACCCAAGGGGGTGAGGGTTACAGGAAGCTCAACAGAGGAGAAGTTACTTTTGTTGGATCATGAGATTGGTCAGGGTTTTTCAGATGACAAGGGGGAGAGAACATTCTCAGGGATGGAAGCAACAAGGCAATGGCATGGATGAAGAGGTAGAAGAGCCCACTTGTGTAATAGTGGGTCTTCTGAGACAACATCTGAGGACAGGCTACGGACACAGGAAGTGGTCATCCAAGAATATGGAAAGACGCTGGCATGCTAAGAATTTTGGATTTTCCTTTGGAACATAGAGCACATTTGAAAAAGTTACAGAAAGAAATAAGATTAGTGGAGAGTAGAAAGTAGGTAGGGAAAGGATTAGTGACTCTTTAAATTCTAGTTCCCCAAACCAGAACTTCCTTAGTTTCCCACCTTCAACCATAAAGCCAATAACTATCTAGTGGAATGGGGCCTGATCCATTTAGTGACTCCAAATATAACTCACAACTGATTCGATTATTAGTTATACATCTGAGAAGGACCATTGTAACCTATTAGTGAAGAAAATGCTAGTGTGAATAATTGTTTGTTTATTCAAACACTACCACTAGGAACATGTTCTACCAGTCAGGCACTGTGCCTGGCACTGGTTAAATTTTAGTCATGTTTTCTGACCTCTTGAAGCTTTTGTTGAAAATTGAAAAACAGTAAACACGTAAATAAATACATAATTATAAATCACGATACAGCAAATGAAGGAAAAGACCAGAAAATCAAAAGTGACAATAACAGGGTAGAGGGATAAGACAAATTTTATATGGCATGTGAATAGGAGATTGACGAAAAGAGTAAGATTGTAGGAAGTGGAGGGAGAAGGGTATAGGATAGGATGTGTGAGATAATGTTGGAGAAATAGTGAGAAGACAAAATGTTCATGGTCTTACAGGCAGCCTAAAAGGTTAGTCCATTATTCTACATAGAGTTGAAAGCCCATTAAAGGAGACGCTTTGAGTTTTTTAAAGATCACTGTGGAGACTGTGTGAATGGATCAGAGGGAGGAAAGATTAGAGGTGGAGAACCTCATGTAGTGGGATAGGAAAGAGATAATGGTAGCTTAGGAAATAGTTGTTCATGAAGACTAGAAAAGCAGATGAGGAGGAATGTTTCTAAGGGTACAATATAGGAAGCAACTAGAAAGCCCTCTGTTTAAAGTAGAGGAAAATAAAGGAAATTTAATTTATGGAATTGCTAGTCAGATGATGGAAGAGCTAAGCTAATAGGGGAGGATGAGACAACCTCGACCTTAAACAAGACACTTTCTTCCTTCTCTGCTGGAGAGAGCAGAAGGAAGGGGGCACCACAAGAGCTCCTGGGCTAGAGTCACTCAGGGGAACCTGGAGCCATTGCAAAGACAATTACCTAAAATGGAGTGGAGGAAGAAATACCCTTTTCAAATCTCCTTTCCTCCCATTCTCTGCTGTCCTATCAATCCCCTCCATTCGTGGAACACAGCCGGCAGCCATCTGGTATGGGAGCCTGGAAACACACTTTTCAGGGCTTAGTTTCCTATATTATAGAACAGAGAAGATAAAAGGTAAAGAATAAAACTGAACGCAGATAGGCCCAGGACTGATATGTTATGATACCTGTATTTTAAGGTAGAATTAACATGACTTGGTGATACGTAAGATGTGGGGAGATGAGCAGGGAAGAAATATCAAAAATGATCACTAGGTTTTTGGCTTAAGAAATGGTACCATATGATTTCTCTCATCTATGGAACATAAGAACTAGGAAGATCGGTAGGGGAAGAAAGGGATAAAGAAAGGGGGAGTAATCAGAAGGGGGAATGAAGCATGAGAGACTATGGACTCTGAGAAACAAACCGAGGGCTTCAGAGGGGAAGGGGGGTGGGGGAATGGGATAGACTGGTGATGGGTAGTAAGGAGGGCACGTATTGCATGGTGCACTGGGTGTTATACGCAACTAATGAATCATCGAACTTTACATCAGAAACCAGGGATGTACTGTATGGTGACTAACATAATATAATAAAAAAAATTTAAAAAAAAAGAAATGGTACCATATGAGTATGATGAAGACATGAGACAGAAGTAGATTTGGTGAGGAAAAGCATTAAAAAAAATTTAGTTTGGGAGCAGTTAAGTCTAAGATGTCCATTAGATGTATATTTAAGGAGCCATTAAATCAGGAAGTTGAATTTACAGATCTTGAGCTCAAAAGAGAAGTTAGAGCTTTTAGTCTGGAAGTTATCAACATTTAGGTTGTATTTACAGCGATGAAAATTTGATAAGGTCACCGAGGAAGAGAATTTAAAATAAAAAGATGACTACGACTTATCCCTATGAAGCCCAACATTTAGAGGAAAAAGGAGGAGGAATTGAAAAGGAGATGCAGAAGCCCATCTTAGCAAAACAACAAACAAAACTTACCATCCTTTACTGACAGCAAAATGCCCTCTAGTTACAACCTACTTTTCTGCTCCCTTTTTAAGCAGAACTTCTTAATTCAGTGGTCTTTATTATTGCTGATTCCTCTGCTCACATGCTATCCTGAGCCCCATCTACTCAGGGCAGGTTACCCCCTACCCTCCACCACAATCGATTCTGTCAAAGTCATTAATAACTTTCACATTTCTGAATATTAATAGTCAATTATCAGTTGCTCTTACATGACCTATCAGTTGATCACTTCACTTACGAGAATGGGAGCTGGTGCTATTAACAACTGTGCTGAGAACAGGTGTGATTGAAGAATTCCTAGGTAAACCAAGACCTGTGGTCTCCCTATTGATTAGCAGAAGTAGACAAGGGTTTTCACTCTCTCCTTAATGCATTTGTCTTCTGTGGCTTTCAGTGCATCACATCTCCTAGTTTTCTTCCTGCCTCATTGTCTTTTCTTTCAGTTTCCAGTGATATTCCTCTTATCAACCAGATCACCTCACTTTGGAGTGCCCTGGGGCTCAGAATTCTTTTCTTCTCTATCAAAACCCATTTTCTTGGTGATCTCCTTTGATATCATCAGTTTCAAATCCATCCATATACTAGCTTCTCTCAAAGATACTAGTATCTCTCTAGTTTGACAATCTCTCCCAGCTCAAATATTCAACTACACAAGTACGCCCATTTCTACAACCAAAACTCTGATCATCCTCCCCTACCTGTTTTTTCTTTTTTTTTTTTTTTTAAGATTTTATTTATTTATTCGACAGAGATAGAGACAGCCAGCGAGAGAGGGAACACAAGCAGGGGGAGTGGGAGAGGAAGAAGCAGGCTCATAGCGGAGGAGCCTGATGTGGGGCTCGATCCCATAACGCAGGGACCACGCCCTGAGCCAAAGGCAGACGCCTAACCACTGTGCCACCCAGGCGCCCCACTCCCCTACCTGTTTTGTAATCCTTCCCATTTCAAGTTAATGCAACTCTATCCTGTTTTTGTTCAGGTCAAAAACCTTGATGTCATCCTTGACTTCTCACTTTGATTTTCACACTCACATCTAACTCAAGAAATACCAGCATCTGTTACCTCCAGGTAGTTCCATAATCCAAATGCTTCTTACCACATCTACCATTACCACCCTGGTCCAATGATTAGACAACTGCAGCTACCTCCTTGCTTCTACCTTGCCCCTAAACACTCTTCTCAATTCAAAAGCCAGTGTAGGGGTGCCTGGTGGCTCAGTCAGTTTAAGCATCTGACTCTTGGTTTCGGCTCAGGTCATAATCTCAGGGTTGTGGGATCAAGCCCTGCATTGGGCTCCACACTCGTCAGGGAGTCTGTGTCCCTCCTTCTCCCTCTTCCTCTCCCTCTGCTCCTTCCCCCACTGGGATAAATAAACAAATAAATAAAGCTTAAAAGATAAAAGCCAGGGGCACCTGGGTGGCACAGCGGTTAAGCATCTGCCTTCAGCTCAGGACGTGATCTCAGTGTTCTGGGATCGAGCCCCACATCAGGCTCTTCCGCTATGAGCCTGCTTCTTCCTCTCCCACTCCCCCTGCTTGTGTTCCCTCTCTCGCTGGCTGTCTCTATCTCTGTCGAATAAATAAATAAAATCTTTAAAAAAAAAAGATAAAAGCCAGTGTGATTCTGTGAAACATGTTGGATCTTGTCACTTGCATGCTCAAAATTATGCATATTCCTATATCACTTAGAATACAAAGCCAAAGCCCTAAAACACCCACCTAGTTCCCAAACCTCCTTGCCTAATGTTGCCTTCTAAGCCTTCTTGCTAGTCCTCAAACAAGCCCAGAATGTTCCTGACACTGAGCATCTGCTCTGGCTATTCCCTTTGCTTGAACAGATCTCTTCCCATTTATTCACATGGCCCTTCCATCCTTTTTGCTCAAATGTCATTTCAGTGAGAGATTTTCTTTGCTCCGCAACATTTATCATTATCTAATATACTATATATATTATGTGTTTATTTTATTATTTGTCTCCCCACACCAGAATGCAAGCTCTGTGAGGTTAGAGTTTTTGTCAGTGTTGTTTACTACTACTGTATCCCACCTCTTGGAACTGTGCCTGATGCAGACTATAAAATCACTCAATATTTTAAAAATAACAATGAATAAAAAGATTGGTCATGGAAAAAGAAAGAAAACCAAGAGAGGATTGTGTTACAAAAGCCAAGAGAACAGTGTTTGACAAAGAAGAGAGTGATCAATGGTACCCGATGCTGTTGAGGCATCTCCTGAGATGGGATGTGACACCATGGAGGTCTCCATTTATCTTGGCAAGACCAGTTTCAATGAAAAGGTGAAGGAAGAAGACAGACAGAAGGGAGATACAGACTGGAGGTAGTAAAGATTGAATGGGAGGAAATAAAGGGGATACTTCAGTATGCATAGCCAGGAAGCTTGGAGAGAAAGAGCAAGGAGGGAGGGCTAAAGCTGAGCCAAATCAGTGCCATCATCGATACATAATTAGCCACACTCCAAAACAAAGAACTTTCTTTGATTCTTGATCTACTATTCAATCATAAAATCCTAACAACAGAATCTCGATTCAATTCAATTTCAGTTGTTAGAAAGACCTCTCAATTCCATTTATTCTCTCTGTTGTCACAGTTCTAGCTCAAATTATCTTAATGCTAGCATTTCATTAAATTCCTTACAATCAGTAAACAGACTAGACTCAGGGGAATTAAATAGGCTAAGATCACAGGATTAACGGAGGTCAGAACTGAAGAAAACAAACCAGAATACTACGACCCTCTAGCCCCATTAACCCAACAGTCCAAAACCATGTCCAAGGAGGCTTATCACGTTTAGGTCTAAGCCTTACTGAGATCAATACTCAGTGGTTAATGAGAGTTAGAAAAATTGGGTGTGGTATCCAGATTTCCAGGTGGCAGCTACTCTTGGTATGTGATGATTTTGATTTGGCAAGCCAGGAAAAGGCATTCAAACTAAAGATGTGAGAATACAGGCTGCATGGTCTATGCCTGGATAAAAAGAAACTGACAGGAGTAAATGGAGTTACTGTTCTTAGCTGATGGGCTGGAACAGTGAAATGAGTACTAAAGAGTAGAAAGAAATGAATGGACACCTAGAACCTAAACAGAGATTTTAAGAACAGATGGGTCATGTGGGAGGAAGGTAGACGGGGAGACTATACATCCAGGCTCCCGTGGGCACAGGACTCCAGGATCAGGACAGCGGGATATTTTCGGATCTTTTCTGAACGCAAGGAGACTCATAGTATATCGCCTGGTCTAGTTTTTATTAAACCAAGCTCTGAGTTAGTGAAAAGCCTAATTACAGATGCTCAACTAGGGCCAGACCAGGCTACAGTGGTACAGGTCTTCACACCTTCATTCTCTCTCCTTTAGTTCCATTCCTTCCTCTTCGGGGACACCAGAGTTATCTTCCTAAAGCACATTCTGATCATGCCACTTTTGTGACTTAAATCTCTTAATCATTCTCCACTTAACAACCTTGACTCTAACTTGGCTTTCAAACCTTCGTGCCTCTCCTCCTCTCTCCATTCTCTAACCATGTGAACAGGGCCACACTCTTGTTAAGCTCGTCTAATGACACTGCTACTGCAGTTGCCACTGCTGCCATGCTTCACCTTCTCCCTGCTCTAGCAGATGGACTCCTACTCGTCATATGTCAAAGTTCATTTTACCATCAGCTTCTTCCCCAGCCGTGGAACAGCATTAATCATTTTCCTCTGTTCTTTTTTGTTTTGTTATTTACTACTATTACAAGAGCTTATAAACAGTTATAAAACATAACATAATAATATAAATATGAGATTTTGCAAAAAAAAAAAAAAAAGAGTGAGGAAAAAAAAAAAACACCAGCCCTGGGGACTGGAAATGAAACCAGGAATGAGACTGATGCAAACAGTGCATTTTATAGGGTCCAGTACACTCGGGTAGGCCTAATTGTATACCCTAATAATTAGGCCACAAATTTAGCTTTAAGCCTTCTAGTAGCAAAGATGAGGAGAGAAATTGGCCTATTGCACAGTATCTTCTGCGCATAAAATAAACACCAGACAGCTGGTTAGTGGATGCATAACTATTCCTCACACTTAAACCAGAAGAGAATTTTTCCAAAGGATTCACCCATAAAGAGTAAACTGCAACGGAAGACATCTTCAATAAATATCTCCACAGGAGGAATAACTCTTAGTATCATAGATTATGCCTTAATGACTGATGGCATATCAGCAAAGTGCAATTCTATAGGGGAGCCTGGCCCAGATTATCTAATTCTCATTTCCTTTGACTCGATCTAGAAAGGCAATACTTTTTAACTAAGACATCTGAGAAATTCTCCAGTTTCTAACCTCTTCAAAATTCAACGCACAGTTTTGCAAACATTTTCCATTTATTGTCACTCATAAACCTTTTAAAACGCAAGGACCTCACAGTTGAAGAATCTATAGGGGAATGAACTAACTATCTTCAGGAAATCCTTCCTATATGTTTTTTTTTTTCCCCTTATGTACTTAGAATGCAAATATTGTGGTCCCAGTGAAAGAAGAATCCTGTGTCTTGCTACCCATTTACCACTCGGGTTACGAGCAGGAATAATGTCATCTGATGAAACACCAAGTCACTGATTGAGGACACGTACCTAACTGAAAGACCATCCTACCTTAACTGAGAAGGGAGACAAAAAGAACTTAATGCCAGGATAAAAATCATCCTTATAATTTTTGAATCCTCATTAAAACTTACAAAGATTAACCACTGAGGTCCCAAATCTTCTCTTCATTTTGTATGATCTAATAGTTTGTCTTAAAAAGCTTCAAAGAAGTGAAAAGATTGTTTACCTTCACCATGAAACAGTCTTGATAAAGCATCTAGAGGATGCCTGACCAGGGGCTAATTTGGGGCATTTCTTGAGCATTACATCAAGGTAAGTATATGAGGTAGCTTGCTGAATTGGATTGCTAATATGTCAGTTAAACATCAAAGAACTTTCATTTCAGGAGAGATTGTCTATAACTTTTCATTCTGGCAATAATTAGATAGTAAAACCACTTGCCCATAATTTTCTGCTCTTTGGCACTGACCTATGAACCATGAATGGTTCAGACTTTGATTTGCGGGCAGAGTGGTGCCACAGATCTTCTCTCCCAGTTCCTTCTGCTAAGAAGCTCTTATTCTCTAAACAAGCCTGGATATTAATGAAGGACTACATCAAATGCCACAAACTAGAAGCAAATGTCTTAGCGCTTGAGATAATTTCTCAGTGTTTGTAGTATTTTAAAGCTTTGGAAATGTAATGACCCAGATAAAATTGGCAACAAAAACAACAATGTTTAGCATCATCTTGTATGTTTATGTGACAGAGCATGTTAGGAGATCATGGTTCCATTTTTTTAAAACCAATTTTTTGAAAAGCCATTATTAGAACCCATTAACAGCATCCCTGGCCTTTGTATCAGGTGAGGGACAGGTAGGTTTAAAGCAGTAGTTCTCAACTGGGGGCAATTTTGCCATCCAGGGGACATTTGACAATGTCTGGAAACATTTTTGATTGTTATAACTAGGGAAGGGAATACTTCTGGCATCTAGTGAGTAGAGGGCAAGGATGCTGCTAATTTGAGTTGCCATGGATCAATTTATTTTAAGAGGAGCTTTGAGAAGCCTGGAATGAACACCATACGGAGAGAGGGCTTCTGTCTGAATGAGAGGAGGGAGCAAGGTGGAATTAGTTGTATGAGGCCAGCAAACTGAGGCAGGAGGTGGCCCCAGGTAGGCTCTGCCAAACAGCACTTCACAGAGCTCAGCGGAGAAACTACTAATGTGGTGAAAAGAAGATGGGGTTTTAATTCATTTAGATCTATGGTATAGTGTTGAATCTACTACTTATTTCATAAATTTGGATAAACTATTTAATCTCACCAAGTCTTAATTGCCTTTTCTGAAAAAGGAATAATAGTGATCACTTCACAGGTCATTGTGGGGGTTAAATAAGATGTTTATAAAACTCCAAAGCCAGTGCCTGGGATGTGGTGCTTAATATTTGTTAATTTATTTTAAAGTAAATTCTTTCCATCCTGAAGAATGCCATAGTTAGCCCCAGAAATACTGACTGGAAGATCTTTAAAGTTTGAGGTTTATGACTATAAATTTCACTTTAACATTTAAACAGTACAACTCCATAACAATATTATTAAAAAAGGAGAACATTTCCAAATCTTATATTTCTAGGATTACCCATTTACCAAAACAATCAGCAAATTTTATTAATAATGATTGACTGTATATTTCTACAAAGCATAGGAGAGTGAGCTGTTCTGTACTATAGACATGCAGAATACGAATCTAAAGTTTGTTGGTTAAGAGTAGGGCAGTGGATATCTATTGTTTCACTTTCCTGGACTAACGTACATACTTCTGCTGGGACATCTTTCTTCTACTTTAACATTGGGGCTTAAATAGAAGCTTCTCTTGGTTTATAAACCCGTTCCCCTTAACCACTGTTTATCATTCCAACAGAAGACATATAACCCATGCTGGAACAATGTTCTTGTCACCCTCCAGCTATTCCATGAAATTATGGCCTCCTGGTCCATATTATACCAATAAAGCCCTTTCCTGGGATTTTGAGCTTGGGATCAGAGAGAGAAAAAGCAAGTTTGAACTCTCTGTGGTGGTGAAATTGGAACATATAAACCAGCCAGGAGGTTTCCTACAATCTGAGAAAATGAACAGGAAGCAGAGATGTGGGCACATGTATATATTGGGCTGAGGGGTAGAGGCAGTGACAGAGAGACTCGCTCATTCCAGACATATCTCTAGGGCCTGGCTATCCCCCAGCTGAATTCTCTTTCTCCATGTATGGGTACGAGTCAAGGAATTCTCTCTTTGGCCTAATCTAGTTCTATTCAGTTTTCTATCACCTAAAACCATAAATGTCTTGAATAATTCAAGTGAGTTGTAATCAGTTGAAAAAAGAAAAAAAAAACTGTCTCTGCAGGTGTCTAACTGGAGTTTATTAGAGTGAGGGCTGAAGGAGTAAGAGATTTATTTAGTCAGGTAAACTCTAGTTTATCTAGACATTACAAGCTGGTTGTGAGAACTTACAAGTTAACTGATGAAGTAATCGATTTAAGTTTTAGATTCAGTCAGGAGACAGAAACCGCTCCAGTTCTCTTAACAAAGAGAACCCAGTATAAAGAACTGTCAGTTATGTGTGGAAGAACTGAAAGAGTAAAAGGAGAATCCTAAGGTCTCATGGAAGTAACAACTGCAGGGAACAGCCGGCACCCACAGGGCTGGGGAAAGTAAGGGAAGAGGTTGGAATCATGAACACTGCCAGGCTTGGAGGAGCCCCTCGCTGGGCGGGGACCCAGGTGTACGCGAAGGCGTCCTCAGTGGGTGCCCGTCCCTCTGAGGCGGTTTCATGAGACTGACTCTGTCATTGTAGGAGAACCAGCCAGCTAGAGAGATTCAGCTGCTTTTGCGGGAAGGCACCGTCACGGCTGGGGGGAGGAAGCACTGCTCCGGTGCTGCGCACAGACGGGGAGGAACAGGTCCCGCCGTCTCCCTCTGGCACTGTCTATTGGCAGAGCGGGACAAGGAGGCCTCTGACAGGCAGAAATGTGCTGTCAGTGTCCCTGGCCCAGAACACAGAGCTGATGGTAGAGGTGGGTTTGAAGCTGAGGGACAGCAGTTTACAAATGGGCACAATCTGTAATGAACTATGCTTCCGGAGGATTTGGGGACTATAACTGAGAAGTCTAAGCATATTCCCTAAAAGGGAGTAGGTGTTCAGTTAACAATTGTTTCCCTTCTTCCAGTGAAAATTTGGCCTCATGAGACTGCTGCAGGCAATGGTAGAGGTGCCTAGGTCTCACTCCTCCCCCGGGAAGCACTAGTCATTTGTCTCCATTAGGGTCAATGTGATGCTGTATTCGATGGCCCCAAATCAACTTCCCAAGCTCTAGCTGTAATTAGTCATTTCCAGTCTGTTCCCTGCAATTCAGATTTTCCTTTCTCTTTCATCGTTCGCCCTCATAGAATGTCTTTTTCAGCTGTTGTCCACCTTCAAAACCCAACACATATTCTTTTCCCTCTGGGAGAATTTCCAGCCTAAAGTGATTTTTCTGCCGTAGTACATTTACTACGTTTTTTCTTCTTTTCCAAATAATGGTGACATGCCTTGTAATGTGGCTGGGGTCCATACCAAGGCTCACATCTCTCTGAACCGGGGAAGAAACTGGAAGGAAATATGAAGGAATTGGGGGAAAACTTGTAGCCTGAGCTCAAGCGCTAGCCATGTGGTCTGCGTCTCACAGTGGGACTGGGAAGTGAAACGAAAACAGAGTGCTCCCACTAGCACTGAGTACCCTACTCACCTCCACCTCTTGGACCTTAGGGAGAAGACGCTAGTAAACTATCTCCAGTTCCTACCTGCTCAGGAGGAAGAACCGAAGGCTATCCTGCCAATCTGAATTTGCTTTAATTCCAGGACTGGGCGTGTTTAAAGTTGTGCTGGAGTATCATGATGGGATTCTGGAGTTGGGCTAAATCTGAAGCTGTTTAGATTAGGCAGTGATTTGTATCTTCATAGGTCTTTACCTAAATTCTTGATAAGCTGCTCTGTGTAGGGGAATTATATTCATTCTTCCCAATGAAGATCTACCCTCCCTCTGGATTGAAAAGGAGACTTTTCCAGTTTTATACCAGTTCTGTCCCAAGATTGAACCTAAGTTTTGCTCTGAATACAAATCTGAGATATTATTTCATTATATAGAATTCCCAGAATTAACTATGGGCCATCCTTAAGAAAGATCATTCTACTCATAGTAGAATCCGGAAACTATATGGAAGGGCATGATGAACATTGCATTCTTCCTGGAATAAATCCTTTTAATGGGAAGATTTCTTGTAATCACTGATAACAATCTTCCCCAATTACTTGCAAAAGTAAGTTGTAGTATAACATTTCTTTTGAAGGTACTCTATTAAGTACATCTCGAACAGTCTTTACTGTCAAGCCAGAAATTTATGCCAGAAAAATAGAATCACTTTCCTTTATTAACCTGTTATTAGCATCAGGTGGACAACCAGGTTGCAAAAAAAGTTTTCATTAACATTCACCCATTACTGAGAGACAAATGTTTTATCTCCTTGTCCCTTCATATATAATCCCAGTGAAAAATATAACTACTATTTATTGTGCTGTATGCCCAACCTTGTGTTAAATGGCTTATGCTCATATTTGACACTGAGATCAAATACTTAAATACGTTGAAATTCATAGCTTTTGATAATTTTCAGGCCATGTTCTTTGTAACATGTGTGCTCATTGTTTATTGGTTTTGTTAGAAATGCTTATTGAAAGCACTGCTTTCCTCTTAGTTCCTTGGTTTCTCCTTTCTAGGCAAGCAATGAGTAGTGAAATGAGGAAAGATGGTTTCAAAACATACAAAACCTGTTCCTTGTGTAGATACAGCTTAAAGAATATAAACAGATGGGTTTCTCCCACAAGGACAGGTCATCATACCATCAGGGGAAAATGAGTTGGCTGCTGCTGAGTTAAGAAGCAATGAAGTCATTGCTATGCACATAATTAAAATGTGATATTTCAAGAGGAGTGAATCCAAGGAGGAAAAAAGAAAAATTGCAGATAATACACACTGTGGTCGTGGCTTTGAATTAATGTGTGCCCGGGTGCAGAAGAAGCAATGCAAACAAATGTCAGCCATCAAAAATAGGCAAAATGACGATACATTTAGCTTGTGACATTCTCCACTCCACCTCCCTTGACACACAAACTCAAGGCTAATAGAATCTACTTTTGCTAAGCTCATTTGAACTCCATGAGTGTTGTTAGCAGACTGGATCTAGGATATGTAGAATAGCTTGATGAACACCATTTTGATGCCCTTGTCAGTACATAAGGAGACAAACCAATCCAGAAAATGTGGGTCTGGGTCAAACCCATCCCGATGTTGCAATGATAGCTTTTGTATCCAAATCTGAGTTACGAAGTGGACCAGTTTGGGGAAGAAGCTCTTGTCGAGGCTGTTATTTGGCTTACGCAGGTATTCTCCTTTCTAAGCAGCCTTAGGCCTAAATAAAGAAGAGAACACTATAGGATTTTGAACAATGGATCCTGTGCCCTTCCTGTCCAGGAAGCTGCCTAGTGAGGAGAAAACAGCAGATGCACAAGCAACTGTTATCTCGGGTAAAAGAGATGCTTTTCTTGGGACCATATCACTTTCATGTTTACAGCTCCTCTAAGGCTATATCTATATGATGACAGGCTTCTGGTGAAAGCTGAGAAATTCAGTTGCAAATCTGAATGCTACAAAATGTGTGGCTATTTGGCAACGGGAGGATCAAACATCTGGATCTTTGACTCAGTTTTTCCATTTTTCACCCAATATTTTCATATCGTGAAAAACACCAATTAAAAAAAGCAGCCAATCTGGTGTTTTGGCTTTCTTAGCAGCCAATTTGTATCTCAGAATGGTTGGTCCAATTGATTGTGCTGCTTTAGGATGGCCCGAATGAACAGATCAAGATAAAAATAGTTGGTTAGGTAGCTGTTCTGATTTGTGTCAACTGATATGCTGGTGTTGTGACCTCTAACTGATAAGTGCTTTACAAACGCAAATAATTTCTGACATCTCAGAATTGGTGACCTATTAGGAGGTAGATAATTGTTATTTCTCTCCAGTTCTTCAGATGAAGAAATGGCATTGAAAGTACATGATTCGCTTTGGGAAAAACACAGCAAGATGGTGTTCATTCTCTCCTAGAACTTGTGGGTTACTTGCTCAGTGGGGCCTCAAATCTTCACAGTGAGACCAAACTACACATAAGTATTCACAGACAGCAAACTGCAGTTTACTTTTGAAGCCCTATGGAACTAAAAAAAAAACAAAACAAAAGCAAAAACAAAACAACCGTAAGAAAAATCTTACTGAAATCCTGTTTTCCTGTGTAGTACATTGAAGTTTCCAAATATTCTCATTCCGGAGAATGGCCTATTTTTTCAGGCTATCAATCAATGTTAATACACTAAACGCATTTCATTTAGAAAATTAAGGGGTATGTAGATGGGGATAGAAAACACCGAGGTTATGATACAGTTTTCTGTATAATTATGTTTGAGTAGGAGATCTAATATCCAAGTGGTAAAAGCCCTAGTCAGGAAATAGATTGATTTTTGGTAATATTTACATAATCAGGAACTGTTTTAAAAATAAACGTAATTACATACGTAAACAAATCACCTTCACATCATATACACCGTTCTATTCCAATAAACCTAGACCTGTGATTGTAAGTATAACCATTTTTGTAGGCCTGCATCTAGGTTTCCACATGATGGGGAATCTATAGCTGCCTTCAAGATGACATTTTTTTCCTCTGGCAACGAATCTGATGCTATGGAAAGATTAAAAAAGAAAAAAATACTAAGTCAAAGAATAAAATTGAAATAATATTTAAGGAAAATTATTTTCTTTCCATGTATTTTTAAATTTTACAGCTTTCAAAATAACCCAGCATACAGTACCCCTCAGATTGACTGACTCATCTTCATGTCCACACACTTTCTTTAAAAACAGAAAAATCATTTTTGAAAATGATCAAAACATAACATTTTGCTGGAACAGATGCCTTGCCTGCGCTCTGTGCCACATTTTTGTAGTATTTAAAATGAACGTTTCAGTTTTAAACACCACGGCATGACTAATCGCCAATGAAGAGGAAAAGAAGGTCTTAGTGGAGTCAAAGCTGGGGTCTTCCTTTACCCCATTTGTGAGAAACACCGTAGCTGATGATCTGTGCACACTTAGGACTTATCATGGGGCTGCCAATCTCAAGATTGCTTTTTTAACAAGATGTATTTTTAAAAAATTATCTTGACTTCAAAGAAAGGGGATAATTTTTTAATATCCAAGACCAATAGCACCTTGGGGTGATCTGTTTGTTATTCATCTTGCATCTCATTATATTCCATGTTCTCCTTTAAGTACTATCTGAATTTTAACCTTTCAGGATACATTCTAAATTCTGATTTAGAATAATATCCCAACGTGTGGCTGTTAACCCAGCATAAATATCAACAAACGTCCCTTTCCTGTTTAAAATTGGCCTGATTTGGAAGATAAATTGTATAGTAGTAACCCAGTATATAAAGATTTTCTGTTCAGGAAAAAAACATTCATAGTCCTTGATTTTTCTTGTTACATTTCTATATTAGTGACTTAGTGATAGATGGATAAAAATAGATGGCATTTTAAATCATATTGATTTTTCCAAGTTTCTACAAATTTGAGAAACTGGCTGACCAGGGTAAGAGATCAATCTGGCTTTGCCCTGTAATATTCTGCTGGTAGTCATTTTACAGATGATTGCTGTGACTAGTCTGGAGTCTGTCCTCTTCTTCCCTCACTTCCAATTCAGTGTGCATGCCTCTGAAACCTGAGAGATCAGTCGAAAACTACATTTTCCAGGATAAAGGTTTTATAGGTCACTGTAGCACTGTAGGAGCATATGGGCATCCAATAACAGCAACAAGAAAGTATTCTTCAGTGTTAGACTCTATGCAGTAGGACTAAAGTGCTCCTTCTATTAATGTGTTCTGCTCGGTTCTAATCTTAACACACATGTAGGTCTTTGTCTTGGAAAAGTTTACTCAAATTCTGTGACTTCTGTCTTCAATGGGAAATGTGGGATTCATGGAGAGAAATGATCAGACAAGCCTGTTCGGTTTTTGAAATGTTTCTTTTTTTTTTTTCTTTTTTTTTTAATTATAATAATATTTTTTATTATATTATGTTAGTCACCATACAGTACATCCCTGGTTTTTGATGTAAAGTTCCATGATTCATTAGTTGCGTATAACACCCAGTGCACCATGCAATACGTGCCCTCCTTACTACCCATCACCAGCCTATTGTTTCTAAATGTGTAAGCAAATCGGGCAAAACCTAGGATCTGCCATTATGTCTGACAGTCTACTAGAATTTTGTAATAATGATTGAGTTAATTTACTAAAAAGATAACAATGGAAATATTGATAGAATGTGGGGTAAAAAAAATGTTATTTCATGATCCAGTTGCAATTAATGATAAACCACTGATATTTCATCCTCCTCACATAAAATACTGCCCTGTGTCTCGAGTGTTTGCCAGGGGCTCAATCACACATTACATAATGTGGAGTTTTCCAGAGAGGAGTCATGGCTCACACCCTTGGAGCAATATGGTGAATAGTATAGAAGGATATAGCCAGGTATGGAAATAGACAGGGCTTGAGCCTGTGCATTCTTATTTCTTTGCATCACCCTGATTTATCATTTTTGGGGAAAGTACCATTTAAGTGGATTCCTGAATTGCACAAGTCACCGTGTGCTTCTCCCTTATGCATGGGATCTATGAATGAGGAAAGTGTTTATTTGTAAGATAGGGTGTGGAAATGGAGAAACTGACAAAACATTAAACTAAGCAGAAACTGCCTAGCTCTGTCATTCCCACTGCAACTATGAAATACAAAATGATCGATACATTTTTAGAAAGTATTTGCAATTTAATTAATTTTGTATTCTTTGTTATACTGGAAAAGATCTGAGAAGCTTGCACATGTGTTGAGTACAAGAGAAAGTAGAAGGAGTAAAAACTATGACTCTTTGGCATCTAATAACTAGCAGTGCTGTTGAGAGTCAGGAATATGAATTTATATGGGAGTAAGTGATTCTTTCCCAAATTGTGTCACATGACAACATGTCACACATATCTGAGACTATCTCAGATATTCCAGAATATGTCACACATTCCAGAATTGTGGTTATTTTTAATATTTCATGCCATTCTTTCTTAGGTCCCTTTTCATCAGAATAAACATTTTAATTTTTAGATTAGAAATTCGATCACCATTGAGATAGCTCAGAAATTTTGAAGGCACCTAAAGAACAATTGCTTCGGTGAATATATGCATATTCAATAAATGCTTGAAAAAGTAAGAAAAAAAATTAGGTCTTAAAGATTTAGGGATCAGTTCAAGGGGGAAAGTTGAATATTTCAGGCAATCAAAAAGGACAGGAAGGAACTAGGAAGTTGTGAGATGGTAAGAACACTGACTGGCAATGTTGGGGGTCGGGGGAGGGCGGGTGAAAGAAAATAAATTGAATGGATGAGGATTCTGGAAGACCTTTGAAACCAGGCAGTGCAGGAGAAGACTTGACCTGAGACCACCCAAGGCTTTGATTAAGGAGAGGGGCCACTTATCGTTGAATTTAGAAAGATTGATCTGGTGAGGATGTAGACTAAAGCAGGGAAAGGTCAGAGCTGGAGGATCCAGGCCAGCAGATGGTCTAATAATTCAGTTGTGAATTTTGACAAGGACCTCGAAAGCTAATTTTTTTCATAGTATCTAATTTTTTTATAGTATCTTTAAGCAACATGAGTAGAGTAAAATATGAGTGTCAGTTATATTTTAAGCATTGGCATTATCAAAAAGATGAGGGTTTTGGCCCGCTCCATGACTTAACTGTCATATCACAATATATCAGCATTTCTTCAAGTTATTGCATGGTGCATTGATTCCTTGGGAAGGTAGTAGGTGTTCGGATGAGAAAAGGAGTTCATGTTTGAACATATTTGGAATGCTGGAATCAATAAAATTAAATGAAATCCTTATTGCAAGATTTCTCAGAACATGTGAAGTGTTAGTCTTTTGTGCATAGTATGGAGGGGGGGTCTCTAACATATGGCATTTCCAGTCTGATTTGACCATGGCATTTATCTTTCATGTAGCATTTCCTAGGACTAGAGGGCCACTAAAAACACAGTAGGAAATACTCATAAAGGCTAGAGAAAGGATACTGTATAGTCTTATGTGTGATATAGATCTATAGATAAAATATATTGTAAACATATATGCATATATAATTTCATTAGGATGGGGTGATTTCATAACTGCAAGGAATTCAAGTAATTCAGCCTTTGCTAATTGCCTTTGGCTTTAAGGCTTGTCAGAATTCTTCTCATTAAATTCATAATCTCTTCTCATGAGGGAGCGTTGAGGACGACTTCACTGGAGTGGCTCACCCACTCACAGCCCCCAAATCAGGCTGTTCATCATCTGACTGTTTTTCTTCAAGCACACAAAGAAACTATTTTCTCTTGGGTAGGGGCTTCCCCTGACCTCCCACCCACCCCTGTTAGGTAGAGAGTCATCCCCAAAGAGATGTGTCATTCTTGGAACAGAACATCCCTTAGTGAAGATTCACTGAGTAATCATTCAGCTAGAAGCATAAATCTACCCTGAGGGTCGGAAAAACCCATAGTGAAAGAGAATAATGGGTGAAGGGAATTGCATTCCAGGCTATTAAAATAGACACAGGCACTGAAGTGAATGTGCTGAGATGAAACAAAGGGAACTCTCCAAAATTCAAACGTGGAACTCTGGGTGATAAACTCTTGCCCCGGGTTGTGATTAACTCTTCAGTCACTCAGGAAGAGATCATCCTTGCCTTTCACCCAGGACAGTAAGATGGTTGATCCACACTGAGCCAGTTCCTGTTGACTTCATGGGGCTGATAGGGAACACAAACTTTCTTCCTTTTCCTCTTTCCTTTCTTCCCTGCTTCCCTTCCATTTCTGGCTCTCATGTTGACCCTGCAAAAGACATTAGACAAAGGATTAGTCAGAACTCAGGATTCTCCAGTGACTCAGAACAGCCTACCTGCAGCCAGACAGGCCTGGGGCAGGAGCAGAGTTGGCACCAGCCCTGCTCCGTAGGTTGGAACGGGAGCTGAGAGAGCTGTCCTTGCTGCAGAGGCTGGCGGGGAAGTTACTGCTGGGTGGGCTAGGCACAGGTCCAACAGGGATCAACATGTTCCCGTCACGATTCCGGCAGACGCCTGGCACCAGGGGGGATCCAAGCTGGAGCCGCCCAACAGGTGGGCAGAGCATTGCTCAGAAATTCAGACTGGCCGGGGGCTTGATTATCAAAAGGGCAGCATGTGGAAGGAGTTAGAACATGGGCTCCTCGTCTCATTCCCCCGACTTGTAACTGTATGATTATAGACAAGTTACTTAATATTTCTGAAACTCAGTTTCAGATAATGTTATCAGAACTTTTATTTTTTAAGAATGAGCTGAAAACCTCTATTTGGCACTAACTATATGTTAAGTATCATGCAAAGAGCCTGTCGTGCATAACTATATTTAATTCTCAAGATAAGTCTATGGGATCAGTGTCGCTAATTATCTCCCATTTCATATTCAGGTCACCAGGTGGTAAGTGATAAATCCAGAACTGACTTCAAGGACCAAGATTTTAGCCAAATGTAAATTCCCTATCAAAAGTCTAGCTCTTCCCTGATGACAATGCCACCTTTCCACCACTGTTGCTGCTACCGAGGATAGGGATGATGTTCTAGGCTCAAGTTCCTACTGCATAACTTCAATCCTTGGGGCAGGAGAGAGGGAAAGATGATAGCAAGGGTGTGGTCTTCTTCTTAGTCCAAAGAGGGAGCTGGGGAGCTGCTCAGTTGTTAGAAAGGGCACTAAAAGCTAAACCACGCCCTATAAACTGCAGCACAGGGAAGGGACTTGAGCACAGGGAGTCATTTATAAAACTTAGTCATTTAAAAAAATATTTTTAATTGAAGTATTGTTGACATACAATATTTTATTAGTTTCAGGTGTACAACATAGTGATTCAGCAATTATATGCATTATGAAATACTCACCATAAGTGTAGTTACCATCTGTCGCATACAAAGTTATTAAAATACTATTGACTATCTTCCCTGCGCTGTACTTTTTATCCCCATTACTTACTTATTTTATAAACTACAGAACCCAGTCTTCAAAATGGGGCACAGCACAGGTGGATAGATAACAAAAGAGGAGACCACAGATCAGCCCTGGGACAGTAACCCTGGATTATCATCCAGCACAATCCAGGAAATAAAAGAGTGGAGAAGTCTGAAGGTAATTGAATCCCATAGCTCGCTGCAGGAGTCACGAGACATGTGGGACAAGGATAGAGTCAGTATCATCTCCAGAACTGGAGCTGGACTGAACTTGCAGGTTGGAGATCTCAGGGGATTCTTGTGGATTAAACCTAGCAGATCAGAGGTTAAAATTCATTCAGGTAGTTCTTTAAAATATAGTGTTGTGTAGTTTAGTGTAGTGTACTGTGTACTGTGGTATATTATAGTGCAAAATAGTGCACAGTAGCATAGTAGTATGCGGTGTGATATAGTATAGTACAATGTAGTACATGATGTGATTTGTTGTAGTGTGGTAGATTGTGGTATAATACATTCTCCTGTGGTGTAATATAATGTAGGGTAGAGTAGGGTAGGGTAGGGTAGCACGGTGTAGCATAGAGCAATGTTTTGTTGTGTTGTATGGTGTAGTGTAGCTAGAAGTATAGTATAATGTAGCCAGAAGTCAGGAGACCTGAGTTATCATCCTTTCTGTGCCATTAATAGTTGTATGGCCTTGGATAAATCAACTTAGCTCTTTTTGGCTGTAGTTTATTGTAATGTAAAATGAGGGGGTTGGAAAAGATGATCTTGAAGGTCAATCTGAAACATCCCACAGCTTGGTTTTACTCAGGAGACCTCTAACAACTTATATTTTCTGCCAAGATTTAGAGGTTCCTTATACAGACTTTCCTCAAATTTAGAATGCCAGATAATGTTCCTGGAAGAAAGTAGAAAAGGGAAAAACCCATAAATAGATTTTAGTACCAATCTAACATTAGAAATTAAATTAAATTAAAGGTTAACTTATTGCAATGTAATTCTGGTCATAATTCTTTGTTAAGTGAAAGGCATTCTTAGCCAAAATACTGGGAGGTCTGGGTAGCTGGAATCCAGCTCTAGAAAGTTTCCTTTGTTATACTCTTGGTATAGGCGCAACTGCAGTACCTGGAGAGTAAGCAATCAGTTTTGTCAAAATTGCTGGACCAGATGACACTACCAATCCAATCTGCCATATTTACAATTTTAAATGATTTCTCTTTTGGAAGACATGTGAATTGGTACAATATTTTCAACTGAATTATTAATCAATCTAATAATAAATGTACAAAGTTTGAAGTTAAATCCTACTGAAAGGTCTATTGAAAAACATTGGGGTTCCTTCACCTACTCCTTTTCACTTGCTCCAGTCCTTTTGCCCCAAAGCAACCACTTTTGACTCTGTCACTTATTACTTCTGATATTTATGCATTTGCAAATTTCTTAAGTGATGTTATATACTATTCTCTTTTGATTCATCAATTTTAGACATTATGTGTTGACTTTCTATATTGATAGATTAGGCTTTAACTCTCTAATACCAGCATTCTCTTTGTGTCTACTCTCCCTATAGTAGTTTATTTAGAGGTTGAATCAATATTTAGTATTAGCACTATAATGCCTATGAAAATATTATTTACAGCTGAGCATTATGATATACTGTGATTCTGTATCCTTCCTTACTTTTGTTTTTCCTGGAGTTAATACATGTCTTATTTTTTACTTACTTATTTTTCTTTGTAAGTATTGTTAATTGTTTAAACAATTTCCAAAAACTTGCCAGTTTTTCACAACACAAATCACATCAGTAATCCTTCAATTCCTTGTTTCCATTTTGTTTTGTTTTGAGACATTTCTAGGCCTGTTTCATAGTTGTCATCCTGGGACTTCCTTTTGTCCATCATACTTAAATTCCTTTTGCCTTTCTCCTTATTTGGGTGCCCTAGTGTCCCTTATGACTTCCTTTGTAATGACATACTTCTTTGTTGTTGTTGTTGTTGTTTACGATTTTATTTATTTATTTGAGAGAGAGAGCACAGAGGGAGAGTGAGCAGGAGAAGCAGACTCCCTGCGGAGCAGAGAGCCTGACAGAGCTCAGTCTGAGGACCCTGAGATCATGACTTGAGCCAAAGACAGACGCTTAACTGACTGAGTCACCCAGGTGCCCCTACTTCTTTGTTTTGAAGGAGCAATTCCTTTAGCCATTCTGTCAAATTAAAAATATGTTGGAGCAGAAATCATGATGGTAACAGCCCTTGATATACTTGTCTTTTGAGTCACAATGGTCCAATTTGGGCTGATTTCCCTCAACTCCTGGGATACTATTGTCATCCTGGAATTTCCCTTCTTCTTCATCTTGAAGATCTCATTGCTACTCTTCTGTGTTGACTCTCCTGTTTTCTGAATCCTTTGTCTTCCTCTTTCCAGATTACATCTGCCATTAGGTTCCTGAAAAGGGATACAAGGGAGGCAAAAATGTTTGAGACCATGCATGTTTAAAAATGTCTTCATTTTACCCTTACAGTTGATAGATAATTTAGCTAGGTATAGAATCCTACCAGGAAATTATTTTGCCTTCAAAATTTTAAAGGAATTACTCTATCACTTTCCTGCTTTCAGTCTGACTTTAAAAAGTCAGATTCCATTTTGATGCTTGGTCCTTTATATATATAATTGTGTTAGAAACTGTAGGTTTTTCAAGCTGAAAACTCATGTCATTCAGTTTTGAAAAAAAAATTATTTTCTTCAATTCATTTTGTGGTTTGTCTCCTTCAGCAGAGAAAAATTATTCAGATGTTGGGACTTCTGGGTTTTGCTCTTTACTTTCTTAAACCTTCTTTTCTGGCTTCCATCTTTTTCTTTTTTGTTCTTTCTCGTTGAGTTCCTTAACCTTATTTTCTAAGCTGCTATTGAGTTTTCCATTTCTGTTATCTGTAATGTTTTTAATTTCCAAGAGCTATCTTTTGTTCTGTGAATATATACACATATACTCCTCATTCCCAAATTCACAGATTTTGTAGTGACATTTCCATGAGCATTCATAGACATGTAGAACTGTGAAAAATATCAGTCAAGTGACGCATACATTCCCAGCTGAGGTCATGCAAGGTTATGCTCTGTCTTTTTGTTTCAGCTCTCATACTGTAAACAAGTGTCCTACTTACAGTATATTTCATGCTACGTTTTCCACATTTTTGTACTCTTTTTGAGTCGTGTATTGAACAGTTGATGAAAATGTTACCAGAAGCTCACAGGAATGTAACCTTATATTTCTTCCTAGAAGCAATGGTTCAATATTCTCTAATTCAGTCTTATAGTGACTTTCTAGAGTATAACAACCGTGGATAATGAGAATTGACTGTATGTATAATGTATATGTGTGTATATATGTGTGTGTGTGCATAGGTATATATATTAATATAAACTTATTTTTCTTTTCCCTGCATAGTCTGTTTCTCCCAAGTTGCTTTTTTGTGCTTTCTTTAGTTGTTTGATAGTTTTTGGGATTTTACTCATGATAAAGGTGAAAAACTAATATGCTGGTTATATTTTCAGAATGTGTGTGGGCTCATGTTGACTTTGAGCTTCACTTTGTTAGGAAAACCAAGTGTGTCGATATTCCTACAGCTATTTTTTGGTTGGCCAGATTAGTCAGAGAATAGTTCTTTCAAAGAGAATAATCTTCCAGTTGTGTGCATAATCATAAGCCTTTTCATTTAATAATCTCTGTTTGAAAATAAATCTTCAGAAAGAATAAAAAGGACACAAAAATTTAAGTAATGAAGCTATTCATTGCAGCATAGTCATTTTGAAAAAATGTCAATAGGCTATATTTTCAATAATTAAGAGGAATATCCCCCAAAATTCCAGTGAAATATCATGCAGTCATCAACTACTATATTTACAAAGAAATGTTAACATCAAAAATGAATGCTTGTGTTATAATAAAAATAAAGAGAACAATAAAAAATATAGTCAGAAAAGATGCACATGGAAAAGTCACCAAAAATTAAGAAACTTGTGTCTAAATAGCAAGATTATGAGTGACTTTATGCTTTTTTTGTATGTTTCATCATTTATTTAGCAAGTTTCCTACAATAAGCATGTTTTAAAAGTAAGAAAATAAGAAAGTGTGTGTGTAGGAGCTAAGTGATGTTTCCCTTTGCTTCCAGGTTTCTTATAGGTACTATTAGTATCCAGAACTAAGGTCATCAAACATATTGGTTTGCCCAGAACTAAGGGATTTCTCAGAATGTGGGTATTTAATTGCTAAAAAGGGAACAGTTCTGAGCACACTGATTGTTAGTCACCCTATAACAGTAACTTTTAACAAAAGAATATGGAAACATGAAGCATAAAACTGAGTCGGCTACTGGATTACATCTCTGTCTATCTGTCTATCTGGAAAGAATAAAAATCTGCCAATGCTATCTGCCCAGAAAACCAGCCTCTTTGAATTATACTTATAAACTTAGTCAAAATTTTCTAAAAGTTGGGACATCTGGGTGGCTCAGTCAGTTAAGGGTCTGACTCGTGATTTTGGCTCAGGTCATGATCTCAGAGTTGTAAAATCAAGCCCCGTGTCAGACTCTGTGCTGGGAATAGAGCCTGCTTAAGATTCTCTCTGTCCCTCTCCCTCTGCTCCATCCCACCCCCCACCTCTTTTTCCCTCTTAAAAAAAAATCAAATAATTATGACATTATTTGGTTATGTAAAAGTTTAATTGTATTTTATATTTTGCTTTATGTTTAATTGTATTTTATAGTTAATACAACACAGAGGGACTCTGCTGTATTTTGTTATATGTTATAAAAAGTAAGAAGTTTGCTTCGCTCCTGGCCTCTTCTCAATTTCCTTCTCTTGCTTTGTTTCATCCACTCAATTCCAAGGTCCTTTCCTGTGACCTCTTTTGTTTATCCTCTCTCAGTGACCCAAAGCAATGGCTTCAGGTCTCACCTTTACAATGGGACTCTCAAATTTACCCTTTCTTCTGATTTCCAGGTTTTAATTTCCATCTCTATATTTCCTGTCATTTATCATATCCCAAACTACATTCCCCTCACAAATAGCCAAGATCCTGCAATTCCTCAGTCCAATTAATCACTCTACTAACATTTAGGTTACTACCAATTTTCATTCATTCTGCCCCCCCATTCCCAAAGCAGTCAGTTGCTAAGTCTTGCCAATTTTAACTTCATAATGTCTTTCTTCTTTATCTCATAATTTTGATAATTCCTGATTTCGTTGGCCACTGAGTGGTATTTTTAATATAGTCCCTAGCACTGCTAGGAAGTCAAGCATTTTGTCCTTTCAAGTGGTCAGATGCCACTAAGTTACTGTCTCTTCAAATTCAGCAAGGTCTTCCTGCTCCTCTGACTTCTTACAGTTTCTGAATTTGATGTCTATACTGAGTTTAATCTGATACAGAATTAAATTTGATATCCACACCAGTCAGTACTGGGCATATCACTGATCTTTGCTTTGCCCTGTAACTTACTGTATTACCAAACAAAATGTAGTCCTGTAGACGCAATCTGTGCCTCTACTTGCCACCTTGATGCATGCCAGATCTTGTTTGCCTGAGTAGATCAGAAGCTTGAAAGGGACACCAAGAGACTTCCAGCATTTCCCCATACAATTTACCCATATATGAAAGTCAGGGAAATCCCTTTCTCATCTTTACATTGGATCCTAGAGTAGGATAAATATTGATGGCACAGAGTGTCTCCTACCTCTTAAAAGAGTTCCAGAGGTATTTGGAGACCTTTCTAAGTGGGAAAGTTTCAATTGCATCAGCTCCATCAGAGGTGCTCAAACCAAAAGGATTCCTAAACCTAAAAGAGGATACTATTATTTTTTGCCTCTTTTTCTAGCACCTGAAGCAGGAAAAGTCCTTTCAATGGGTCATATCAGAGGAGTCAGGTGGACCACTCCCTCTAGTGAAATAACATGACCCTTGAAACTCCATAGCACATCAGTTTGCAAGGGAGTCACAGCACTTCATGTGGTCTCTGATCTGTGAACTTGGTTTCCACATTCAGCTCACTTGGTCTTTCCAATTGGAGACAATATATAACACTTGTGTTGAGATTTCAGGTTTAACTATGTGTTTGATTCCAAGTAGATGTATAGAAAATTTTGTATTCCTAGCACCTAGAGAAGTGATTTTTGGTAGGGATTTTTTTTTTTTAAGTAGTGGAACTCTTTTTCTTTTTTTATGTTGTTACTAGAAATCAAAATATAAAACAAGTAAGATTGAAATTATTTTTACTTAAAGCTGACTTGAGCTCTTCAGGTAGTTTCTCCTATAACCTCTAGAGAACTCTAGCATTCTGGGAAATTATAATTTGAAATAAGTCATAATAAAGATACTCCATGTCCTCATTTCTATACAAAAAATATTATATATGCAGTTCTTCCCAAAATTAAATTTGTCCCTTTTCTCCAAGTGTCTTAAAACAAATTCATGATTATTTGAGTTTACTGTGCTTGAGCTGATTGGGTTGGGGGCCTACGGCACTGTTCGAGCCCCAAAATCAAAGTTGGTGGGTCTTCATTGACCTAGACATAGACATCTGATCTCTGGGTCTATATAAGGAATAAGAATATTTCAAGTTCTTTAAGATTAGCCCCATGTGCATATAATAATCAGACAGGTTTCTTTTCTTCTCCCTATAACAACAGACAAGCTTATTATTAGTAGAAATTGAGGTTTGCTTTATTCTACATTAAAAAAGAAAACATCATGTTTTACCACAGAATACTTTTCACCAAAAAAATGCCCAAACTTTCAGTTCCTTAGAATTGAGCAGGCAAAAGAAGTATAGTGCACTTATTTCCCAATTTTAGACTCTTAGAAATGCTCTTGCAATTTACTTTTTTTTTTTTTACAATTTGCTTTTTAAGAAAAAAATTGTGTACCTTCTTTTAGAAATTGTATTTCTTTCTTTCCTTCCTTCAAGTCTACCTTGTCAAACCAATAAATGGCATGCATTTAGAATATATAAAAGTTTAGGACTCTTCTGTGTTGCAGATTGCCATGACTTCCAAAAGCACAGTGGTATAGTTTTTCAGTTCAACCAAATCATCCTTTTGTATCTGCAAATTCTGGACGTGAGTCAGGGAGTTATTGTGTAGACTTGCATGACCAAATGAAATGTGAATCCAAAGTTCCTTTCAAGTCTGTTGTCACCCTGATTCCTCCCTCAATTCTTAGAGCTAATGATTTCATAAAAATAACTAGTAACTTCTTTTAAGTTAAATTCTACTTCGATGTCAACAGGTCGGCAGCACTTTCCTATTAATGTAGTCCATTCCAGAATAAAATGTAAACATCCTTTGCAGAACAGGATGTTAAGGCTAAAATTACTACTGAAGTGTCAAAATGCAATTTTGAATCTCAGAATGAACGGCTGCACCAAAATGCAGGATTCACAAAGGAAAGGTGGAGAACCAACCCCACAAAACTTCCATCAGACTAAAGCCAGAAAAGCATAGCAGTATGTAGAGAAGGAGTTGTGAGATGTTTTCTTTGAAGGAAATTGCTATGTGTGTGAGCCACTTCCGATCTTCAGAAGATTTGTTGGGGAGTAGGCCTGGGGATGAGTTGTTGTTACCTACCCTGCCTCATGTATAGAGCCACATGGGGAGCCTGAGAAGGTTTACAGTGGTCCATGGCAGGACAAGAGACTAGAGGACTGAATTGGGGAAGTAATTAACCTCACACCCATGGCAGGGCAAAGGTTATGTGTTTTTCTCATGGACCAAATAGAAAAGGGAAGTCACAGAGCTCTTTAAATCCTACCTGAGAGCATACTTGGAAGGAAGAAGATTGATCAGAGGAGAAATGGCGTGTAAAGGACCAGCATCTGAGTGAGGAGGGGCGTTTACTTACTAGTCACTTGCCCAATAAAAATTTGGGGAGAACAGAGAAAAATCTAAACATACCCCTTCCAAGATGGTGGTGGCTGTCTAAAACAGGCTTACCACGGCTGGAAAGGAAAGGAGGACTCTAATCTTGGAATGAAAATTGAAATTATAATTGTTATATTAACTTGGACACACTAATTTCTCAAATGACTTCTTTGTAATTTAAAGTGATTTTAGGTCTGTCTGTGACCTAAGGTTGACTAGAATTATCTTGGAGGTGGGAAAAACAACCCCATACCCATATACACACTTCAAAGGAACAAAAGGAGACAAAACAAATTTGCATTTCGTTACATTTTAGTTGCATTTTGGTCATGACTTTTCACATACTGATTTATATTTGGATTGTTGAATTCATTTCATTGAGTATTTATTAAATCCTTACAAGAAAAATTAGTATTGCTGAGTAAAAAGAGGATGTAGTTTGAGATTAAAAAATCTGACTTTAGGCCGGTGATGGGTATTAAGGAGGGCACGTATTGCATGGTGCACTGGGTGTTACACGCAAGTAATGAATCATGGAACTTTACATCAAAAACTAGGGATGTACTGTACGGTGACTAACATAATATAATAAAAAAATATTATTAAAAAAATCTGACTTTGAATGCCAGCTCTTCAGCTAACTCGGAGTAATATCCTATGGAACTTGACATCTTTGACCCTGTTTCCTCATCTACTGCTTGAGGAAAATAAATTGAGATTATTTTGAAGATTGAATGGGATAGTGGAAAGACCCAAAAAGACCACTTGGAAATAGTGTAATAAAAGATCACTCTCTAGCACATAGTCCTTTATAGGCACTCTTTAGGTGAGCTTCAATAAGGAATCCTGGTCTTCTTATGAGATTATTTCTTTGTAATTTTGAACAAGTTCTTTCTTGTGTTAGGAGAAATTACTTTTCAAATGCATTAATTAGGTAGTCTGCGGACTCCTCTCCACAGTCATATAAGGACACACGTACACAGAATAACAGTAATAGTCAGTCATACTAATACTGGTTAGCCACAATGACACACACCTCTGAAATAGATATTCAAAAAGAAATGTTAGAAAATATCTTTTTAAACATATGTCTTATAATAATGACTACATCTTGAGTAGTGCCTAAAATAGACTGACCTTGTACTTTTTTAGTGTCTAAAAAACGTAGATTCAGCACATCCAAAACCTCAAATGACTTCTTCCAGGCTGTTGAAACCCTCGTCAGTGAAAAACCACTCATATTTTGGTGAAGGATGAGCCTACAAATTTTGCTGATTTTCTTGTACATTTAAGATCCTGAGCTTTAACTGTGTGGACATTAAGATGACTCATACAAACTCTCTGATCCTCAAGGAACGTAACAGTAGTGTTGGGTAAACACAGCCTGGGTGAACACAGTAACAAAGAAAGATATTCTATGCTAAACTCCCAGGTGGGGAGGGGTGACAAGGAGACAGGAAAGAAAGTGCCACAAAAGTTTTAAAAGGGTTAGGCAATTATTATCCAAACCAACCACCTCTGCTGTCCACCTCAGGCTTTATAATTATATGGTCCTCTGCTCCCCTCCCCTGCTAGAAATTTCCAAAAGACCACGGAAGTGCTCCACAATGGACGATGTCATCATTTGGCATTACTCACTGTAGCATTTACAGGCTACCCTGGACAAGGAACTCAAGGACTGGAATGTGATCCAGCCCTGTCAGGAGGATGCTGTACTTTCTCTGACCTAACTGAATATTTCACAGTCCTCAGGCCCCCTTTTCATCCTTCGCCATCTCCACACATTGTTAATCATGGAATGACAAGAAACGCTAACCATAATTTATATGTAGCCTCATTAATCCCGTATAGGGGCCTGAAGTAATTTCCTTCCATTTGCACTCATTCAGACTCCCTCCTTCTGGTTTCTAGCGTTCTCTTTATACTGTTTATTCTCAATCTGTGTTGGCAACTTGGGAATTTATTTTTACAGTCCCTCAGAACTCTCTCCCTTCTGATGCTCCTAGGCTTTATATAGTTCCTTTTCTAGAACTTTGACCCTGTCTTCATTATTTGACATTTCTTCACATGGAATTTCATCAGCCGGTTACCAGAGTATGTTTCTATTAGTCTTTTCACATCATCCTGAACTTTATCACTGGTCTTCTCCTCTGTAGGGACCTAATTCTTTAATTTCATCACCTTATTACAAATAACTTTTGTTGGGCAAAAGTATTCTGAGAGAACACATTTAAACATGCCCCCTCCTAGCAATGCCTTCCATCTCTCTCCCTCTCTCTCTCTCTCTCTCACTTAGAACAAGTCAACGTACCTGCTCTCCCCAGGCATCATTCTTCCAGAGAGCAGAATTTAAACGTGTCTGTGTAGAATGCCATTTTTAGAAGGTTCATCAAAATCCGTATGTCTCCTTTCTTGAATATTTTTATTATGACCATTTTTCAGTGATTTATTTGTGCTTCACAGGTGGCCCTAATTTGCATCCGTATTATCTCTTTTTGGTTCAGTAAAGCTCTGGTACTTTCTGTCCTTTTTCTGATTTAGTAAAGCTTTGCTATCTTCTCTGACCTGTTAGCATCATTCAACATAGTTGAGCACTAACCTTAGGTTCTTTCACTCCCCTGTTTGTCCTCCTCCTTCCCAACCATCCTAGAGGTTTCTTGCAGGTTCCTTCTTCTCTATTTGATTTTAATAATGGAATCCTCAGGGCTTAGGGTTCTGGACCCTATTTTCTAATCCACATTTTCACTGTTTTTACCTTAAGTCATAGCTTTAAATACCATCTATCTGCTGATGTTTGTCAAATTAATATCTGAATTTCTCCCATGAGTTTTAGACTTGTATACTTAAGTATTTTCCTTCTTAGCTTATACATCCAGGAAGAATTTCAAGATTAGTATTTTTAAAATGGACTTTTTTGTTTTTCCTCTGTCCATTTCCCATTTTGTTCACTTCTATCTTATCCATCTTTCAGTAAATGCACTATGAAATGCCCAGTTAGTCTAGCCAAAACTTGAAGAGTCTTGCATGATTCTTCTATACATCAGAACATCTCATAAATTCTGCCTTTAAAAGCTATCTCAAAAATATCCAATTTTCTCTACTTCTACTGCCATCCCTATTCAAACCCCTGTAATTTCTCACCTGGCCTGCAGCAACAGCATCTTAATTTACCCTTCTGTTTCTATTCTTACCTTTCAAGATCCATTCTCCACATAGAATCTGGGTAATGCTTTTTTTCTTTTTATTAAGTTTTAATCAGATCATCCATCCTCTTGTGACACTTCCATAGATTCTTTTTTTAAGATTTATTTATTTATTTGAGGGGGAGGGGCAGAGGGAGAGAGAAACTCAAGCAGCCTCCCTGCTGANGGAGCCTGACACAGGGCTCAATCTCATGACCCTAAGATCACAACCTGAGCTGAAACCAAGAGTCGGATACTTAACCAACTGTGCCACCCGGGTGCCCCCATAGGTTCTTATTATACTCAGAATAAATCCAAATTCTGTATCATGACCCATAAGGCCAACCTGGATTTGACTTTCTAGTTTCATTTTCTACCACCACCCAGCACATTCATTTCAACCTAATGGTTTTCCTCCCATTCCTGAAGCGCAACAAGCTTATTATACCTCAGGGCCTTTAGACCTGTAATTCCCCCTGCGTAGAATACTATTTCCCATAGTTCTTCCTATGAATGGGTTATTTTCATATTTTGGGTCTTAACCAAAGACCCAAAGATCTCTTCAGAGAATCTTCAGTGATTGTCCTATTCTTCCTCTTAGCACTGATTATAATCTCTTTATTTATTTTAGTGTCAATCTCTCCAACTAGGATCTAAACACCCTATTCAATTAGTTTTTCCCTGTGTCCCCAGTGCGTGGAACTCAGTAAGTATTTTTTTGGAAGAATGAATGAATGAATGAATCAATCAATCAATCAATCAATCACTAAGTATATCTCTGTTTCACTCCTTAATTTTGAAATATATTAGATACCTTGATCTTTCTTGTTTTTAGCAGAACTAAATACTAGTTTTACACGTAACAGTTTTAAGTAATTATGAAATCATTTTTTCTTACATAATCACAATCTGTTATTTGAAGTCATAAAACAATTCTACTCCTGTCCACGATAGAGTAACAGTTATATCCCATCTGAAACAGCTAAAAAAACAGACAACTATATAAATAGTGGTGTTCATATATTAAATATATGGAGGCACAGGACAGTGGTTCCTGAGAGGGGGATATATGCAAGCTGTAGAGAATTTTTAGGCAATAGCTCAGGAAAAGGACACCCAGGAAGAGCCTTGCCATCTCTGAACTTGGAGTCAGAGGAAGCAAGGCAGTTAGGCTTTATAGAATACCATACCAAAGAGGAGAGAGCTGCATCAAGAGAAATCTCCAGAGTTCTGGCAAGTTGCCCTCTCAACTTTTCAGTGGAGTACTGCTTAGATAATGCATGTGAAAAAAATTCCCAAAAGCAAGGGAAGAAGCAGATGAAAGAAGCAGAGAGAACTATCCACAGAAATCATACATCCAGAGTGGAAAACTCTTATGGAAATATCCATATGACACTAGATAATTAGAATATACCTTAGCCCTAGGAAAAAAATAGCACTAGACCAAAGGCTGCACTACTCCCACCTCTAAATCTTAAAAATCAGTCTTAAAATGATCAAATTGGTTTTGATTTCTATTTCCGTGATGATTGGTGATATCGAGCACCTTTTCATGTACCTGTTGGCCATTTGTATGCCTTCTTTGGGAAAAAAAAATGTCTATTCAGTTCCTCTGCCCATTTTTAAATCAGATCGTTATTTTTTTGTTTGCTTGCTAATTTTTTGGTTTGTTTTTGCCATTGAGTTGTGTGAATTCTATGTATATTTTGTGTATCAATCCCTTATTATATAATATGACTTATAAATATTTTTTTCCCACTCCATAAATTGACTTTTCATTTTGTTAATAGTTTCCTTTGCTGTTCAGAGGCTTTTTATTTTGGTGTAGCCCCACTTGTTTATTTTTGCTTTAGTTGCATTTGCTTTTGGTTTCAAAACAAAAAAATCATGCTAAGACCAATGTCAAGGAGCTCACTCCCCATGTCTTCTTCTAGGAATCCTATGGTTTCAAGTTTCACTCCAGTGTTTAATCTGTTTTGAGTAGATTTTTATTTATGGTGTAAGATGGTGGTCCAATTTCATTCTTTAGCATGTGGCTGTCCAGTTTTCCCAGCACCATTTATTGAAGAGATTTTCCTTTCCCCATTTATATTCTTGGAGACTTTATCCAAACTTACTTCAACATATATGCATGGATTTATTTCTAAGCTCTCTTGTTCTATTGACCTGTGTGTCTATTTCTATGCCAATAACATAATGTTTTAATTACTATAGCTTTGTAACATATTTTGAAATCAGGATGTGTGATGCCTATAGTTTTGTTATTCTTTTTCAAGATTGCTTTGGTTATTTGACGTCTTTTATGGTTCCATACAAATTGTACAATTATTTTTTGTTTCATTTTTCTGTGAAAAATACCATTGGAATTTTGATAAGGATTGTATAGAATCTATAGATTGTTTTGGGTAGTATGTACATTTTAACAGTAGTAATTCTTCCAATTCATGAGCATGGTGTACCTTTCAGTTTATTTATGTTTTCTTTGATTTCTTTCATTTATGTCTTATAGTTTTGAGGGTACAGATTTTTTATGTTTTTGGTTAAATTTATTACTAGGTTATTTATTCTTTTCGATGCAATATAAAATTTTTTTATTATAAAAATCTATTTATAATTGACTGTTTAAAACAAAAGTAATAACAGTGAATTATGATGTATGTTCTATATAACATACATAAAAATAAAATATATAACAACAATAGCACAAAGGCCAGGAATGAAGAAATGGAAGTATATTGTTAAGTAAGTTTCTTTTATTATTCTTAAAGTTCTGTAATATTACTTGTGTACTGTGCTAAGTTAAAGATATGTACTATAACCCCTAAATAGTGAAGTTATAATTAATAGACTAACAGAGAGGATAAAACAGAATTAGAAAATTGCTCAGTGAATACAAGAGAAAGCACAAAAAAGAAGAAACAAGACAAATATAAAAAGAGCAATTACAAGATCGTCTATTTAAACCAGACCACCTCATTAATCACCTTACGTGTAACTGGTCTACACATTCTACTAAAAAAGATGATCAGATTGGACCAAAAAAAAACCAAGGCCCAACTATTTTCAGAAATAGAAGCTAAATATAAAACATTTATGAGAGAAACTTTTTAAATATCAGTAAATGGAAAATAAATATATATCACAGAACAGAAGATTCCAAATTATAAAACTTCCAAAACTATCAAAATGATCTGTAAATACAATGCAGTCTCAATCAAAATCCCATCAGGCTTTTGGGCAAATTGACATACCAGTTTAAAGTTCATATGAAAATGCAAAGGACCAAAAAGAGGCAAAACAAACTTTGCAAAGAACAAATTTAAAGGAGTTACGCTACCTGATTTAAAGTCTTGTTTGTATAAGCTATAGTAATCAAGACGGCATGGTATAGGCATAAAGATAGACAAATAGATTAATAAAACAAAACAGAGAGTTCAGAATTAGACTCAATCATACATTCTGTTACTTTTCAATAAAAGTGCAAGGCAATTTAACCATGAAAGAATAAATGAAACTGAAACAATTGACTGATATTGGAAAGAAAGAAAGAAAGAAAGAAAGAAAGAAAGAAAGAAAGAAAGAAAGAAAGAAAGAACGAACTTGTATCTCTGCCTTAACCCTATATAAAAATTAACTCAAGATTGATTGTATGCCTGATGTAAGACCTAAAGCTATGAAATTTCTAGAAGAAAGATAGCAGAAGGCTTAGTGACCTTGGGTTTGGCCAAGATTCATTGACTATAAGAAGTGCAAATTATTTAAAAATTAATAAGTAAAATTTCATCAGAATTAAAACTTTGCTCTTCAAAAGACATGAAAAATGAAAAGGTAAGCCACAGAGTAGGAGAAAATATTTTCAAAACATATATCCAACAAAGATTTGTATCTAGAATATATAAAAAACTCTTATGACTTGATAATAGGAAGACAGATAACCCAATAATAAATGGACAAAAGATTTAAACAGACACTTCCTTAGAGAATATAGAGAGAGATGGAAAATAAACACATGAAAAGATGTTCAACATCATTAGTCATTATAGAAATGTAGACTGAAACAACAATGACTGGAATGCCTAAAATTAAACAGCCTGACTTATCAAGTTCTTCTGAGGATGTAGGGCAATTAGAACAATAATATACAGCTGATGGGAGTATAAAATGCTACAAACACTTTGAAAAAAAGTTTGGTAGTTTCTTGAAAAGCTAAACCTATACCTACCTATTGTTGATAATGAGCATGAAGGGATTAGACCAACACTGGGAAGTTAATTCCTTGAGGTAGTTTTCCCAGGCATAAGCCTTCTGGGTAGTAAATACTGCAACCATTCCTTCAAAATTCTTGCTGCTGTGGATTATTGAATACCATTTCAGTTATTCAATCAATAATCAACTAATAAGGGTGTCTGGGTGGTTCAGGCAGTTAAGCTTCTGATTCTTGATTTCAGCTCAGGTTCTTATCTCAGGGTCATGAGATCAAGCCCTGCTTTGGGCTCCACACTGGGCGTGGAGCCTGCTTCAGATTCTCTCTCTCCTTCTTCCTCTGCCCTCACCACCACCCCCGACTCATCCTCTCTCTCTCTCAAAAAAATGAAAAAAATAATAATCAACTAATAATCTATTAAGCACTTACTAATTTTCTGTCACTATGTTAGATATTGAGGATATAAAAGTAAATAAAAGTCTTGGTCTCAAGAAGTTCCATGTTGAGGAATGCAGATGTACACATAAACATTACATCAAAGTTGTGTGTTTTTTTTAAGTCACAAAAAGCTATGTCAAATGTACACAAAATAAGGAATGATTAATTTTACTTTAAGAGTATCTAGAGAAAGAAACATTTGCATGGGATCTTACAGAAGATACAGAAAATAGAGAGCACTAGGCAAAAGCATCACAGAAAAAGGAAAATCATAAACAAAAGGATATGAAGTACAGTGAAGCTGGACATATGCAATATGGATAGAGGATAGAATGTGAAGTGTGTTGGTGCTGTGCTTATAGTATAGTATTATTCAGATATTTTGTCCATAGCCCACATTTTAGATTTCTTGTTAGTGGGTCATGACTATCGTTTAAAAAATGAAATAGAATACAAAATTATACAGTAAAAATATTAGAGTGCAGTACCTATACTGGGGATAGTATTATTTCTTTTTTTTTAAGATGTTATTTATTCATTTATTTAGAGAGAGTGTGCCAACATGGGGAGGGGCAGAGGGAGAGGGAGAGAAAGAATCCCAAGCAGACTTTGCACTGACCAAGAAGCCCGACGACAGGCTGGATCTCACGACCTTGAGATCATGATCTGAGCTGAAATCAAGAGTCGGACGCTGAACTGAGTCACCCAGGCGCCCTAGGGCTAGTATTATTTCATAAAATTTTCTTTCCATGTTTATGAGTATGTTTATGCATGCACCCATTAAATGGACTTTAAGATCACTCATGTATCATAATTAGCATTTGGAAAAATGTTGCTATAGGATATGGAGACTATTAAGTATTTAAACAGAGTCACATAATCTACAAGCAGAATAGAGAGAGTGAGGTCTCAATATAGCTATTGTACTAGTCAAAGAAAATGATGTTGAGAGCTTGGACTCAGGCTTGACAGTGAGAATAGATACTGATATCAGAAATCAAGAAACACTTATGAGGCAAAATTCACAGCACTTGTTTACTAATTAGGTATATGGTGTTAGGGGGCTAGAGGAGTGAAAGATAACATTTTCCTAACTTAGATGACAAGGTAGTAAATCTAATTAAACAAGGAGAACACAGGAGAAGTTTGGAGAAACAAGAGTGATGTTGCTTTTGATACAGCTTATGATATTGTGGCATGTGATACTTGCGTAAACCAAAGCAGAGCTATTTAATACAAGTTAAAGCTCTAGAGAGCAGGCATGCCAGAGATACAGATTATTGATTTGACTTAGGAGGAGTGAGTTATATTATTAAATCTATACACAGTGAATATATATATATATAGAGAGAGAGAGAGTTAAGTCACTATATTATACATTTGAAACTAATAAAACACTTAACTATTCTGGAACTAAAAAACTTTTTTTTTAATATTTTATTTATTCACTTGAAACAGAAAGATACACAGAGCATGAGCAAGGGAGAGAGGCAGAGGGAGAAGGAGAAGCAGACTCCTCCTTGAGCCAAGAGCCCAATGCGAGGTGTGATCCCCGGACCTGGAGATCATGACCTGAGCCGAAGGCAGATGCTTAACCATCCAGGCACCTCTGGAATTAAAAACCTTAATAAAATAAAAAAAATTAAAATCTTAATTAAAACAACATTAAGCCAAAAAACAGAGACAAAATTAGGAACAAAAAACAAGAGCAACAAATAGAAAACAGTAACAAATAGGGTAGATCTTAATCCAACTATATCAATAATCACTTGAAACTTCAACGGTATAAACATACTAAATAAAGACAGAGATTGTCAGAGTGTAGATCAAAAAACAAGACCCAACTATATGTTGTCTGCAGGAAACCCACTTTAAATGTAAAGGTACATATAGATGAAAAGTAAATAGAGAAAGATATACCATGCTAAACTAATCAAAAGAAAAGAAAGCTGGAGTAGTTATATTAATTTCAGACAGACCAGACTTCAGAGAAAGGAAAGTTATCAGGGATAAACATTGGTTTTACATAATGATAAATAGGTTAATTCTCCAAGAAGGTATAGCAATCCTTAATGTGTATGCACCTATCAACAGAAGGTCAAAATATATACAGCAAAACCTGATAGAACTTCAAGGAGAAGTAGATCAATCCACTGTAGTAATTGGAGGCTTTGACACCTCTCTATCATAAATAGACAGATACAGGAGGCAAAAAAATCAGTGAGGGCATAGTTTAAGTCGATAGTAACATCAACCAATTGACTATAATTGACATTTGCTAACTGCTTCATTTAACAACAGCAGGATGCATATTCTTTTCCAGCTTACATGGAACATTCACTAAGATAGACAGCATTCTGGCCATAAAATACACTTTAATAAATTTAAAAGAATAGAAATCATTTAATGTCTGCTTTCATACCATAGTCAAATTAGACTAGAAACCAATAACAGAGAGATAGCTGGAAAACCCCCAAAACTTGAAGATTAAACAGTGCACTTCTGAATAACATGGGCAAAGGAAAAAAATCTCAAGAGAAATTTTGAAAGACTTTGAAATGTATGACCTATCAAATATTGTGGGATGCAGCAAAAGTAGTGTTTTGAGAGAAATTTAAAAAGCTGAATACATATATTAGAAAAGAAGAAAAATCTAAAATCAATAATCTAAGCATCTACTTTAGGGAAATAGAAAAAGAAGAGCAACTTAAGTCCAAAGTAGACAGAAGAAAAATAAAAACAGAACAGAAATCAATGAAATTGGAAAAAGGAAGTCAATTGAGAAAATCAGCAAAACCACAATCTGATTCTTTGGCAAGATCAATATAATTGATAAGCATCTAGCCAGACTAAGAAAAAAAAAAAGAGAAAGACTCAAATGTCTAATATCAGAAATAAAAGAGAAGACATTACTGCGGATCCTTTAGACATTAAAATGACAATAAATGAATATTATGATCAACTCAATGCCCACAAATAATCTAGATGAAATGGGCAAATTCCTTGAAAGATACAAACTGCCAAAAGTCACACAAGAAGAAATAGACAATTTGTATAGGACTGTATCTATTAGAGAAATTGAAAAAATAATTGAATTTAATTACCTTCAAAAACAAAGTACCAGGCCCAGATAGGTTCACTGGTGAATTCTACTAAACATTTACGGAAGAAATTATACCAATTCTCCACAATCACTTTTAAAAGATAGAAACAGAAAGAATCATCCTAACTCATACAGTGAGGAAAGCATTACCCTAATAGCAAAACCAGACAAAGATATTACAAGAAAAGAAACCTACAGACCAATACCTCTCATGAATATAGATGCAAAAATCCTCAACAGAATATTAGCAAATCAAAACCAACAATATATAAAAATAATTATACAGCACAACCAAATGATACCTATCTCAGGTATACAAGCCTGATTCAACATTAAAAAATTAGTTAATGTAACCCATCATATCAAAACAGGCTAAATAAGAGAACCCACATGATAATGTCAAAAGATGCAGAAAAACCATTTGACAAAAGCCAACATCCATTCCTAGTAAAAAAAAAAAAAAAAAAAAAAAAAAAAAAAAAAAAAAAAAAAAAAAAAAAAAAACCTCTGAGCAAACTAGGAATAGAAGGGAACTTCCTCAGTTTGATTTTTAAAAAACCTACAAAACCTTAGGACTCAGCCATCAAAAAGAATGAAATCTTGCCATTTGCAACAATATGGGTGGAACTAGAGGGTATTATGCTAAGTGAAATAAGTTAGAGAAAGACAAATACCATACGATTTCATTCATATGTGGAATCTAAGAAACAAAACTGATGAACATAGGGGAAGAGGAGGAAAAATAAGATAAAAACAGAGAGGGAGACAAACCATAAGAGACTCTTAACTATAGGAAACCAACTGAGAGCTGCTGGAGGGGTGGTAGGTAGGGGGTGGGGTAATTGGGCAATAGGCATTAAGTAGGGCACTTGATGTAATGAGCACAGGGTATTATATACAACCGATGAATCACTAAATTCTACCCCTGAAACTAGTAATACATTCCATGTTAACTAACTCGAATTTAAATTAAAATTAAAAAAAAAAACTTATGACTAATACTATACTTTGGCGAGAAACTAGAAATTTTCTCATTAAGTTAGGAAACAAGTCAAGGATTTCTTCTTTCCTGCCCCTTTTCAACATTTATTGGAAGTCCTAACTAATGCAATAAGAAAAGGAAGTAAAAGATATAGAAATTGAGAAAGAAATAAAACTCTGCACAGATAACACGATCATCTATGTAGAAAATCTGAAAGAATTGAAGAAAACTTCTGGAACTAGTAAGACCTTATAGCAATGTTACAGGATACAAGGTTAATATATAAAACTCAATTGCTTTCCAGCATATCAGTAATGAACAAGTGGAATTTGAAATTAAATTACAATGCTATTTACATTAATATCCCCTAAAATGAAATACGTAGGTATAAATCTAACAAAATATGTCTAAGATCTATATGAAGATAGCCACAAGACTCTGATGAAAGAAATCAAAGAATAAATAAATTGAGAGATATTTCATGTTTACGGGTAGGAAAACTCAACATTTCAATATGTCAATTTTTCTTAATTTGTAGATTAAGAATCTTAAATCCATAGATTTTGATTGAATCCCAGTGAAAATCCCAGCAAGTTATTTTGTGGACTTTGACAAACCAATTATAAAGTTTATAAGAAGTAGAAGACCCAGAATAGCCAACACAATATGAAAGAAAAAGAATGAAATTGAAGGACTTATACTTCCTGACTTTAGTACTTACTATAAAACTACAATCATTAAGACAGAGTGGTATTCACAAAAGAATAGACAAATAGATCAATAGAACAGAGTAAATAGTTGATAAATCTAGACCCAAATAAATATAGATAACTGATTTTTGACAAAGAATCAAAGGCAATACAATAGAGAAAAGAATCTTTTCAGCAAATCATGCTGGAACAACTGGATATCCACATGTGAAAAAAAAATAACAGAAAACATGCACACAAAATTAATCTCTACACAGATATTATACCCCTCACAAAAAATTTACTCAAAATGAATCACAGACCTAACTATAAAACACAAAATTATAAAACTCCTGGAAGATAACATAGGAGAAAATCTAGATGACCATGAGTATGGTGATAACTTTTTAGATACAATACCAAAGGTAAAATCCATAAAAGAAATAACTGATGCTGTGGACTTTATTTAAATTAAAAACCTGCTTTGTGAAATATACTGTCAAAATAATGAGAAAACCAGCCATAGAGTGGGGAAAATATTTGCAAAAGACACATCTGATAAAGGCCTCTTAATCCAAGAATGTAAAAAACATCTTATAATTCAACAATAAGAAAATGAACAATCAAATTAAAATGGGCAAGAGATATGAACAGACACCTCATAGAAGAACATATACAGATGGAAAATAAGCATATGGTAAGATACTACAATTCATCCCACTAGGGCGTTACAAATTAAAATGAGATCTCACTACATACTTATTAGAATGGCCAAAATTTGAAATCCTAGAAATGCCAAATGCTCGCGGGGATATAGAGGAACAGGAACTCTCGTTCACTGCTGTTGGGAATTCAAAATGGCACAGCCGCTTTTGAAGACAGTTTGGCAGTTTCTTACAAAACTAAACATACTCTTACCATATGATTTAGCAATCATGCTTCTTGGTATTTATGTAAACAAGTCAAAAACTTATATCCCCCAAAAACCTGCACATGAGTGTTTATAGCAGCTTTATTCATAATTTCGAAAACTTGAAAGCAACTAAGATGTCTTTTAGCAGGTAAATGGTTAATAAAGTATAGCACATTCAGATAATGGAATATTATTTAACACTAAAAACAATTAGCTATCAAGCCATAAAAAGATATGGAAGAACTTGAAATGTATGTTGCTAAGTGAGAGAAGCCAATATGAAAGATTACATACTGCGTGATTCCTGTGTGACATATCTATATGACAACTATATAACATTCTGTAAAAGGCAAAACTATGGGAACAGTAAAAGGATCAGTGGTTTGCAGGGGTTACAGAGGAGGGGGGAATAAGTAGGCAGAGCATAAAGGGCATTTAGTTCAGTGAAACTATTCTGTAAGACATTATATTGATGTATAGATGTCATTATACATTTGTTAAAACCCATAGAATGTATGCCACCGTGAGGGAACCCTAATGTAAATTATGGACTTAAGGTAATAAGGATGTATTACTGTAGGTTCATCAGTTATACAGATGTGCCACTCTGGTCTGGATGTTCCCACACCCCCCACAGTGTATCACTCTGGTGGGGGTTGTGGTTAGTGGGGAAAGCTGTGCATATGTTGGGGCAGGAAGTATATGGGAAATCTGTATCTTCTATTTATATTTGCTGTGAAACTAAAATTGCTGTAAAAATTAAAGTCTATTAAAAATTTATACATGATTTACACTGACAGGAGAAACAGGATTCACCCTCCACAAGTGTCCCCACCCCCACCCCTTCCTTGAAATCTAGGAAGTGCTTATTTGCCCTATTGTGAAGTTTGGGATTAAGCTTACTGGAGAAAGGTATCATGGGAAAAAGCAATAACCAGCAGCAGTTAACAAATTGTGATTGGGCCATATACAACTACATACAAATGATAAAGGAAATCTAACTGTGATGTATTGGAATCAATAACCTGACTCACGAACACTTCACTAAAACAAAAGTTATAGTCAAACATTTTAGAATACAATTTAAAAGTAGTGTTTTCCAGGTTAGAAGTAGTAAGATCTAAACTATAGTTGGTAGAGTAATAATAACCTGACATATCTTCAGAAATGACAATTTGGATCTCAGTAGCTTGGTCACTCATTTTTAAAATCCTTCTTATATGTTACAACATTATGTATATTTTCAGTGTATAGTTTACTTTTGGGATTTTAAAAGTCTGTAAATCATTTTAATGAAAAATGAAATATAATAAATATAAAAGTCAAACAACATTTTTAAACTTTTTTTGAGGAAAGGAAAAAGTTGAATTAATTTAAATAACAATTTACTTTTAAAACAACTCTGTAGTATCATGTCAATTAACTGAATCCAATTATTAATTAAGTCAAAGAGTAGAAAAAGACCATGAAGAGACTTTTAAGTCATGTCATTTCTTCCAGATTATAAATTTAAAATATTAATTCAACAATAAGTTTTTTAAAGGAAATTGAAATGCTTGACAATTTTTTGACTTACTGTAGGCCTAGTTTGAAGTCTTGTGTGGTCTGAATTTGTGTGGCCATTCATCAATATGATGATTCATCAGTGGTTTTAGCTTCCAACACACCAGAAGATTTTAACTTGGGCATTACTATGAGTTATTCATAAAATTGGCTTCTCTACTTCATAGAGGAAAGGAAACTGAGAACAAAATCATTATTTTCTTACGCAGCTATGAATTTTTATATAAACTAAAAGCTTTAAGCTTTTCATTTGGAAGAATAATTAGTTATATCTAGTGTATCTCAGTTGGGGTTTGGTTTATGTGGGGAGTTTGTGAAGGAAAAAGATGACTCTCAGAAATCCAGCAAGTAGCTTAAAGGTAGTAGCAAGGAGCTGTGACATGCATTGATGAAACAAACTTCTCATCCTCAACTTTCCTGATGTTTCCCCCACATATTTTAATAATACAAATCCATCAAGGGCTATTTTTTTTAATTTTCTTCCTTCCAAAGTTGTTGTATGACAGGGTTGAGAACTACTGGTCAAGTTGATAAATCTGTAAATAACTGTTTTTACTTTTTATGTGTGCCTAGGATGTATTTGTGTGTTTAATTTTTAATGTAATTGAAGGAAGTGCATCCACTCATAGTTAACTTTAAATTTATAGGGCATAAACACAATGTAGAAAATTTAAATCTTTTATTAATGCTTCAAGTTTAATTACATAATTTAATGCCTTTTTTAAGGGATCAATAAGTAATCCTTTTATAGTTCAAACTATCTGACAAAGGAGAAGTGACATAATAGACTTCTTAGTTTCCTTTGGCTTACAAGTCTTATTCTTAAAACATAAGTAGCCGTATTGATAAACAACATATGAATGCATATACTCTATTTGTGGAAACTACCATGGCAATTTCCAGCAAAAAAACCATTTTCTCTGTGGTATCTGGAAGGTGCTAAATGTATGTGTCGGTCTGACCTCGTCCTTTAGTCTCCTACATAGTTGGGCTTGGAAAATATACCCATCTGTCTTGTGGCTGTAGTACTTCTGATAGTTTGGCTTATAAGGAGTGTTTTTAAAGTGAGCCGCAGGCCTCTTTTCCAGACATTATTAGAGTGTCAGGAGAATCTCTGAGCATCCCACACTTCATGCTCCCTTACCAAGGCCCACATCATTCAACAGATGTATAGCTCGAGGCTCTCATGAACATCCAGGAGAGGTTGCTTAGAACCTGGGGCAGGCAGGGACCTCAGGGATTGGTCACGTGATGGCACCATGGATCAAATGTGTATTAGTAAGAGGGTAAAGCAATGAATGAGGAAAAGCTCAGAAAACAGCAATTTGCCCCAGCAACAGAAGTTTTTTAAAAATAATTGGTACACCAGGTCACCCAAATTGCTTTGGAGGATGGGATGGGAAAATATGTCCATTAGCATCCTGGTGTATGTGTGTACACATGCATGTTTGTATACACATGCATGCATATATGTGAATTTAGAAATTACTGACATATTATTGGAAATTTATTGTCCTCCAGGATAAACCGGTCACCCACGAGGAGATATTTAATAAGTAGTTGATAGACTTATAAGAATTAAAGTTAGATCTAAGATGATAGATTGGAGTGCTATTCACATTAAAAGTAGTACGTGAAGTTATGAGATTGGATTAGATCCCCAAATGAGACCATCTAAAGAAGAGTACCTAAGAAGATTGCAAAAAGCTTCATGTAGAAAGTGACAGTGAACTGAGGCTTGAAATACTGATAATATGCCAGTAGCCAGAGATGTCAGAAAGGAAATTTCCAGCAAAATATTCCAATATGTGACTAGGCACTGAGTGTTCAAGAAAGAGAAACCTGTGCAATCTGGGAAGTACACAGGCTATTATAGAGGGCTTGTATTCAAACATACTGGAGTAAAGGTAGATTGAGAGAGAATGCCAGATTTGCCATATTATGATAGAAATATTTTTAAATACTTGTTCATGCTATGATCAGGTAATACAAAAAAATAAAGAAGGTAAAGGGAAGAGAGGAGAACAAAGGAAAAATAGAAAAAGATAATAATGTGGAAAAAGATCTGGATAGTTATAGGAAAAGAAAGACACGGGGAAAAGAAAGAATTAGACAGTGAGAAAGACAAGGCTGAAATAAAGGAGCCTCTGGGAACTTCAGATTAGTGTTGGAGGCCCGACCCTGGTGCTGTTCTGAACGTGGCCATCACAATATTATCATGGGACATCCTCGGCCATGGGAAGTGTCTGTTAATGACAGGTTAGGTAGGTGTGGCTGTTGTTCTGCTCTCCTCCTTAACGTGAGGCTCTACTCTGATATAGCCGTGGGAACACAGTAGCCTCCGGGGTCATCCTGCTTGTTTTCAGAGAAGCAGAGGTGACCACAGCAGAGAAATCAAGTCTGAAGGTCAAGTCTGACTTCTCATCCTCAGGTCCCCATCCAATTCCAAACAGACTCAGAAGTTTTACCCAAATGGTAGTCTGTCCTTCCTTGTGGATAAGAAATCTCAAACTTTAAAAAAAAGAAAAATAATAACTCCTTTGCATTATACGTCCCTTTTATAGCTACTCAAGGATAGTAAATATTGTCTATACTTTAATTGTGGCACACAAAGAGAAAATCCACCAACAAAGTACACATGTGCACTGTTCCTTGGTCACCAGCAGGGTCTGAACTTCTGGCCTTCAAGTGAAGGTGCCACTGCATCGCCTTTTTGGTCCTTCTCAAGCCCTGTGCTGAGGCAGGGGAAGCACTCTTTCCAGACTCCATACTGACTGGCCTTTACCCTCAGACAGGGTCCCTCGGTAATTCCATCCTACTGTAGTTAGCGCAACTGGAGTTCGGCTCTTTTCTGTAGACTTGTGTAATCCAAATCTTTATTCACCCAATTCATTTGTGTGTGTGTGTTTTCCGAACTTACTTCTCTTTGTAGGTTATTAAGACTTTTTAGAAAAGCAGATTTTTGCTTAACTGGATGCACAATAATAAATTTAGTCTGACTTGCTTTCACACAGTTAACCTTACATTTGTACTTTTTATATCAGTTACAAATGCTTATGTACAATTGCAGCATTCTTCCCATCCCTAAACTACGTGACAGCTTCGCTGTTCTGGCAAGTTCGTTTTTTAATAGGCTGAAATACTGAGTTCTAAGGTCCTTAAAATTGCGGATTGCCCTTTTGAACTACATGTGGGTGGGTAGGGGTAGAGTGAATTTTCTGAGTATTTTCTAACCACCAGGCAATGAGCTAGGCTCTGTGCCTATTTTGTCTCATTGAACCCTTACAACTCTGCAAAGAATATATTATATCTATGTTATGATAAAATCGATCTGTTATAGGTTAAGTAGCTTGTCAAAGGTTTTACACCTGGTTTAGAGTATGCTCATCAGCAAAGATCAGAAATCTCTAAAATGGTATCTCAGGATTCTGAATCTAGAAGCAAGGCTGATTCTAAGTTCTAAACTTAGAGTCCTTTCTTGTGTATGTGTATTTATGTGTGTGTGTGCATTCTTGTTCTTCGGATTGTTGTGCTGCAAACCCACAGTTCTCCTCATCTATAGTAATTTCTCTAGGTACCAGAGAAATAAATTTCTTTTGCAAAAAATCTAATATGTCAGAAAGCTTTTTTGGGTCTCTTTGCAATAAACCAATTTGTGTTTTTCAGTATTAATGACCTTGTGAGTAATTATTGAATTTGAATGTATTAAACTTCTTACTGTGTATTCCTATTTTTAACTATCTGTGTGGTGCATATATTCCCTGAAGGTCAGATTTCTGTGTGGTCCATATATTCCCTGAAGGCCAGATTTTGGACTATCCAATGTAGACCCTTCCAAAAATCAAACAAACATAGAAACAAACAAACAAATTTTATATTTTATTGTGCTAACTTCTGAGTAGGTTTTTCCATCTCTTTCCTCATCATCTCCCCACAAATCTGTGAGAGATAAATAGGAGCTTCCAACCAAAAGACAAAGACCTGCCCTGTCCATTTTAACCTGTGGCTGAATTACAATTGTGGTGCCATTTATGCAAAATGACCTTGGCACAGAACTGCAAATACAGCACTTACTTTAAGGGGAAAAAAAGCCACTGGGTTTCCTTTCTTCTTCTTTTTTTTTTTTTAATTTTTTATTTAAATTCAAGTTAGTGAACATATAGTGTATTGTTAGTTTCAGGGGTAGAATTTAGTGATTCATCAGTTGTATATAACACCCAGAGCTCCTCACATCACCTGCCCTCCTTAATGCCCGTCACCCAGTTACCCCATCCCCCAACTCACCTTCTCTCTAGCCACTGGATTTCTAATCTCTAAAAGTTCCCAAATTCTCAATTATTGAAATCATAAAAGGGTCAAATTGCACAGTCATGAAGTCATGGCCTTGGTATGAGGGTAGCTGGATTGTTATTGTTGTTTAACTGGTATGTGTTTCTCTTACATGCTTTCCTCAAAATGAAACTTCACATGGCTTGATTTTCAAAATCATAATTGGACTTCATCAAACCCAGAGCACTCAGCTTCCAGTGCATAGCTTTTTGGCAGTGGAAATAATAGTGCTAGCAGTACAGTCCGACTACCCCAGGGCCTTCCCCATGCTCGATTATTTAATCACACTAGTGGTTCTCTGAGTGTGGCCTGGAGATACCTGTGAGTCTCTGCATCTCTTTTGAAGGTCTTTGCAGTCAAAACTATTTTCATGATCATAATGTGGCATTATTTGTCTTTTTAAATTCTCATTTTCTTAAGAAAATACAGTGTAGTTCTCCAGAGGACACAGTAATACCAGTGGCATGACAGATTGAACGCAGAAGCAGATAGGAGAGTTCAGCAATGTTCTATTAAGGCCGACATTCAAGAGATTTGGAAAAATGGAAAACAATGTCACTGCTCAATAATTTTATTTTTGTTTTAGAAAATGTAGTTATTTTCATGAATATATATTATGTGTGTTGGTGTGTTTGTTGTTATTTTAGTAAATTATAAAATATGTTTTTCAAATTCTTGGTTTCAATTTTTAACATGATAAATATAGATGGATATAATTCATATAAACAAAAGTTCTTTGAGGTCCTTAATTTTTATGTGGTACCGAGTCTAAAGATAAAGAATTTGAGAATCACTGATCTAGACCAATGTAAATAATTTCTTGTAAAGGAAACCCAATATGAGTCTAATTAACTTAGCTCTTTAAGGAAATGTTGTTTGTGAAGCAACCAGAACAATGGCATCTGAAAAAACTACTTTCATGTTCCTGCAGCATCATCCGCCTTCCCCCTCCCAGTACTTTGTGAGTCCTTGTAAACTGCCTTTGCACCTTCTTTCCTAAACCCCATACTTCTAAGTAACTTACCTTCACTCCAGTTCCTTGCTCTTAGAAGAAAATGTGGTAATTCCTTTGTATTCATACACAATCAGACACACACTTCTGAACATAATTTTGTGTTCTCTACTTGTAACTTTTCTGATTACTGAGCTTTGCACTCATTCCTTGTATCACTGGAGAAATAAGGCAAGATTCAGGGAAACCTCTATTGAACAGTACACAGAGGAAGAGAGATTTGGAAAGTTCTTTTATTTTTGCCATTTGCACCAGACACTTTATCAGTTCACACCAACTGTGGACTTGCAGAAGGGCTGATTTTATTTCTCTGTGGCCCAACAATAATAGCCTGGTTGCCTCTCTTACCCTCCCTCCCAGAACCTGGAAAAAACAATACAGCGTTCTGGAGGTTTCAGGTAGCAGCCAGGAGCTTGCCAGCACACTTGACATCTGAGTCCTCTAGTGATGGATACAGTAACTCTTCTTTTGGAGATGGCCAACTAGCTGGTGCCTGGAGACATATGGCGACCTCTTCCCTGCCAAAGAAACCAAGCCCGTGTGCCAGAGATGTAGCCAACCGGCGCTGGCTCTCAGGCCGTCCTTCCCATGGGACGATAAATGAGCACCCCGCGGCATTGTTGCTTGTTTGGGGTCCAGCAGCACTCTCTGAGCTCCTGGGTATCACAGTGTCAGGCATACAGAAAAGGAGAGAATTCGATCAATTGATAGGAGAGACATGATAGAGAGAGCAGCATCCTTCTCTGATCTCTTTGCTGATAAGGGAATGCAACACAGTGGCGCCCACATTCTGCTCCAGCAAGTCAGTCCCATGCACCCGCTCAGAAAAGGGCATGCAAAAGCAAAGCCTGCTGCTCTCAAGTTCAGTGACTTCCAGTTTCATTCTCTGTGCCAGCTGGGGTCGTTTTTCTCTAGAGTTCCTGAAGATGCTTGGCGTCCCTTCCTTCCCCCCCCCCCCACCTCCTTTAAGTTTCCTTAGTTGTTTAGTCAAGAAAAATTAAAACCTATATATATATGTATTTTTTAATTCAAACAGGTACAGAAAGTTATAAAATGACTGTTGGTTTCTCATATTCCAGTACCCGACCTTTATTTCTCTACGCCTGGTAACTACAGCTACTACTTTTCCTGTACCACATACTAAGCGTGTGTGTGTGTCTCCCCAGCACAGTGATTAGCAGTTAACGGTGCAAGATTTGGAGTCACACTGCCTGGTTTTGAATCCTGGCTCCACCATTTACTAGGACCATGGGCAATTTACCTTGGCTTTCTGACTCACAGAGGGCCTATTAATAGCACCTATCTTCTAGAGTTGTTTAAGTATGTAAAGTGCTTAAAATAGTACCTGGCACATAGTCATAATTAAACAAGTGTTGGGTTTTATTATTATTATTAATATGATTATCATTTATGTAGACCTCCTTTTTAAACATTTACACAAATGTACTAAAGATGGTGTTTTTAACTTTGCTTTATTTTTTCATCAAATGAAATAAGATCTTTCCATGGAAATACAAATCTATCTCATTCTTTTTTAATAACTACATATTATTAGCATATTATTATATGAATATACCTTTTAAAACCTTAACTAGACTCCTATTGACTGGCATTTCGGTGTTTCCAGTTTTTTTCTATTACAATGTTTGGAAAATTTTTGTTAATGTATCTCATCTTAGTGGTAAATTTCTAGCAGTAGGATCATAGAGTCAAAGAATAAATACATTTTTAAATCACTTTTTTACTTTTAGCAGTTGAAATTTTAATCTATTTGGAATTTATTTTTGATAAGCTGTGAGGTAGGGATCCAGTGTTGTTTTCTTCCAGATTGATGACCAGTTTTCAAATACTATTAATTAAATAGAAGTCTCCTTTCCTCACTGAATTGAAAGCCTATTTGTTGTATATTAAATTCTGGATCTGTTTTTAGTATTTATTTTGTTTTAGTGATATGTATTGTTATTCTTATATACCATTTTCATCAAATGGTAAACATATTGAAAATCTTTGTAGATTTTGCCAATGTATCTTATGGAAATGATGGATAAATGTGTAACTCTCATTTTCCTACACATACCCCTCTGGTTATTATCAATCATTTAAAAAAATTTTTTAAAGATTTTATTTATTTATTTGACAGAGATAGAGACAGCCAGCGAGAGAGGGAACACAAGCAAGGAGAGTGGGAGAGGAAGCAGCAGCAGGCTCCCAGCAGAGGAGCCTGATGTGGGGCTCGATCCCAGAACACCGGGATCATGCCCTGAGCCGAAGGCAGACGCTTAACGACTGAGCCACCCAGGCGCCCCTATCAGTCATTTTAAATTATTTTTGGCAGCCTACTAGTTGGAAAATATTATTTTGGCTTTCTTATTTTAATATTTTCATTCAAAAGTGAGTTGAAAAAATTTTCTTTTTTTTTTTTTAGATTTTATTTAAATTCAAGTTAGTTAACATATAGTGTATTATTAGTTTCAGGGTTAGTATTTAGTGATTCGTCAGTTTCATATAACACCCAGTGCTTGTTACATCACGTGCCCTCCTTAATACCCATCACCCAGTTACCCCATCCCCCCACCCCATCCAGTAGCTCTGTTTGTTTCCTGTAGTTAGGGGTCTCTTATGGTTTGCCTCCCTCTCCATTTTTATCTTATTTTATTTTTCCTTCCTTTCCCCTATGTTCGTTAGTTTTGTTTCTTAAATTCCACATATCGTATTTGTCTTTTCTGACTGACTTATTTCACTTAGCATAATACTTTCTAGCTCCATCCACATTGTTGCAAATGGCAAGATTTCATCCTTTTTGATGGCTGAGTAATATTCCATTGTATATATAGATTGTATACACACACATACACACACACACACACACCCTGCACCTCTTCTTTGTCCATCCATCAGTCATTGCACATTTGGGCTCTTCCCATAGTTTGGCTATTGTTGATAATGCTGCTATAAATATCAGGGTACATGTGCCCCTTCCAATCTGTATTTTTGTATCCTTTGGGTAAATACCTAGTAGTGCGATTGCTGGGTCTAGGGTAGTTCTATTTTTAACTTTTTGCTTCATACTGTTTTCCAGAGTGGCTGCATGAGTTTGCATTCCCACCTTTCTCCACATCCTCATCAATATCTGTTGGTTTTGTGTTGTTAATTTTAGCCATTCTTATAGGTGTGAGATGGTATCTCATTGTGGTTTTGATTTGTATTTCCCTGATGATGAGTGATGTTGAACATCTTTTCATGTATCTGTTGAACAAATTTTCACATATTCATTTGCCATTTGTGTCTTGGTTTCTATAGGTTGTTAGTATTTTTCATATTCTTTCTATTTCAAGTAAATTTCTAGTCAATAATGTATGTTTTAGAATTTTTTTAAATTTATCTTTTAAATTCATTTTTATATTTTTATTATGTGTTATTTATTTCCTTGATAGGATCATGATTTGGATTCCTACTTATAAAGATTGTTTGCACATGGGGTACCTGGGTGGCTCAGTTGGTTGAGCATCCGACTCTTGGTTTTGGCTCAAGTCATGATCTCAAGATTCTGAGATGGAGCCCTGCATTGGACTCTGCATTCAGGGGGGAGTCTGCTTGAGATCCTCTCCCTCTCGCTCTGCCCCTCCCCTCACACTCTCTCTTTCTCTTTCTCTCAAATAAATAAATCTTTTTAAAAATTAAGGTGTTTGCACTCTAATATACACACATATACACACATGTAGACATATCTCTCACATATTGTCTTCTAGATCTTTTATGAATTTATTTTTATGTGTACGTATTTTTAAAGAACTAAAATTTATTTTGATGTAAGACCTCACAAGACTCTAAGTATTTTGTTAAGATTTCAAATGTCTGTCCTGTTCTCAACGTTATTTATTGACTTATTTTATCTTTTCACCACTGTGAATTCCAGAATTACCCAATCTTGAAATCCACATGTTTATATGATCTACTCTAGCATCAAAATGTATTAATTATGATAGCTTCATGATATGGTTAACGCATAGTTTGAGCAATAATCTTTTTCCTCTTATTCTACAAAATCTTGGTGACTACCCTTGCACATTAGATTTTTCCAGATGAAATTTGATATCATTTTTTTTTTATTTTTCTTAGAAAAAACATACTTCAAACTGTGAGTAATTTAAATAAATCTAATTGGATAGGTTGAGTATTAAGATTATTAAAATAAATGATCCCTATAAAATATAAGCAGAAAAAAAACCTTTCCAGTAATTGAATAACATCAGAGACTTGCTATGTTTATAATCTATGAATGATTTATAGCCTGCTCTGTGATTTTATATTTTTTGGCTTTGTATAAGACTCCCCCTTGATTGCAATGTTTTCCATTTCTGATGCAGCTTTGGTATAGGTGTTCAGTAATGGCCATATTTGTAGACTTATGAATAAACTTATTGATAAACAAAATATCTAGTCAGAACAGGTCTGTTTCTCAAAATCTACAAGAGCTCCCACCTCACAGTGCAGTCCAGAGCCCTACAATGGCCAATAGACCCAATGTGTTCAGTGCTGGCTTTCTCTCTATACCCATCTCCTATCACTTTCTCTCTTACTCCACATCAACCACATGGTCTGCCTGCTCTTTTTAAATACCTGAATCCTCTCCCATTTGGAGGACTTTTGCACATAGTTTGCATCCCTATTTCCTCAGGCCACACAGCTTTAAATGGCCCCTGTCAAGGAAACTTCCCTGACCATCCCTCCAGCTCTGCTCTTTGAAAGAGCACACTTTTATCCAACTTTTAAGCTCATCATATCACATGATAAATTGCCTGTCTGCCTCACTAGATCCCCTTTATAATCAGGGACTTTTGTCCATTTTATTCACTGCTATCTCCCCAAGGCCTAGAACAGTGCTTGTTATATAATAGGCCTTCAATAAATGTTTTCTGAGTGAGTGAATGAATAAATGAGTATTTCAAAATTCAGTATCTCTATCCAAGACATAATATAGTTTAACATGTAAGTTTTCTTTCATGTCCTTTATATATACATAATTTACATTAAAAAATATATAATTCCTATTTTTACAGTGTAAAGAAACATGTTCTTCCAATCTATTTTTTAATTGGATATTGTTTGCAAATAGGAAAGCTATTGACTTTTTTTTTTTTTTAAGATTTTATTTATTTATTTGTCAGAAGAGAGCTGAAGGCAGAGGGAGAAGCAGGCTCCCTGCTGAGCAAGGAGCCTGATGCAAGACTCAATTCCAGAACCCTGGGATCCTGACCTGAGCCAAAGACAGGCGCTTAACTGACTGAGATACCCATGCATCCCAGCTATTTTTATTTTAATTTTGTAACTACCTTCTTATTAAATTATATCATTCTAATAATTTTTAATTGATTCTCTTGAGTTTTCTAGGTTTTCAATAGTGATAATTTTTGCATCTGCATTACAATTATACCTGCCTTATAGGTGTTCCTCAGTTGCATTGTCTAGTTTTTATAGAGCAAGAATAAATATAGTAGTTATAGAGGATATCCCTCTCTTGATCTTTAATGAAAAATGTTTCTAGTGCTTCATCATTAACACAGCAGCGGCTTTTCATTGCGTATATGTACACATGCATGTATACAGACACAGAATGTCACAGAAGTATCCACTGAGTTCTATGTCAGTGCTTCTTTTTTTAAGTTAGCAGTGGATGCTGAATTTTATTGTTATGTTTTGATATATTTGAAATAAGTATGCCTTTACCTTTTAATCTATTTATGATGAATTATATGCTTTATTAGAAATGGATCATCTTTGCATTCCTGAGAAAAACCTATTAGATTATGTAGTAGTTTTCTTTGAAGGTGCTGCTGAATTTTATTTGCTAATGTTTTTAAGATCCTTGATTTCATATTTATAAATGAAATTGATCCATAGAGTAAATTTTTTCTACCGTATCTTGAATTTTCTATTTCAAATGTATCAAACATCTTTATATTATATAGTCATTGATTTCTAAAATTGTTTTAGTCTTATTTTTTTCTGTATTCTTTCATTGATATAAAGCCTTTTTCCTTAGTTACTAATTTTCAGTTAAATTCTTGATATTTCTATAATTTATTTAGTCATTCTGTAATTGTTTTATTTTGATCCTGAATTTGTTTCCTTAGCCTTGAAATTGTGTTCTATTATTTTAATGTGTTATTCTTGATGTCTTTCCTTTAAAGCTTTTTGTTCTGTCAAAATTCTAAAAAAAAACAAAAAAAACAAAAAAACCACATTGCAAGGAATTTCCTTCCATTTCCTGGTTTATATCATTTTACAGAATGTAAACATTATCTGTCTTATGCGTACTCTTCCTTCCCTGCATGCTTACTGTAGTGGAGTTTTTGCATAGTTACCATCAGTGGTGTGCTGGAGTGGATTCATGAGCGTCAAATATTTAAATCTCTTCCCAACTTCACATTCACTTATGTCACCTTGGTAGGCTGAAATTGGCTCTGGTGGGAGTATTTACCTTCTGGCAATTGGCAAATGCAACAAATTGTTGCACACCTCCCCCCCACCCCACCCCCAGCTTGTTATACATTTACCAGCATAATCCTAGTTACCATAATATTGATACCATATAATCAGTTACCATAATATTTCTTTTCATCAGGTTTATGTTATGAGCCAGTCCATAAAGTGTATTAGATCTTTATTCTGATAACATTCAGATGAATTCTCCTGGGAATTTGTCATCTTGACTTGCCTTCCTCCTTAGAGCTTCATTTTGGAGTCGGGATGGTGTGTGTTTTCTTGAACTTTTCTTTTCCCCAAATGTTTGGAGGGAGTAAGGGAAGGCTGCACTTTTCTACCTTAATAAGCCAGTGTGCTTAGAGGGCCTGATTACTGCCTTCCGCAGTTTGGCTAAGGGGTGTGTGCCAGAGTTCACTTCACCTGGCCCAGGGCGTCTCTCTGTCCTGTTTGGGGACCTTCAGGTATAGGAATTCCTCCTCCCATGCCTATTCAGAATGCATCCCCAGACTGTTACATAACTTGCTCCTGGTGTTCCTTTCCCCTGCTTCACCCACAGCTCTTAAGCAGCTGTCCCCTTCCCCTCCCAGGAAATCAGGGACGAAATGAATAAAACCCATAGTTGTGGACCACAACTTCTAGTTTAGAAGTAGAAGAAACAATTCCTTACCTGAGTTTCTGTTTGCCTTTTCTACTTAGGGCATCTCACTCCCTCAGGACTCATTCTCTGAGTTTTTGTTTCTTTTCTCTTTTGTCTTCAGCTAAGTGCGTGTTTACCCTTGGAGATTCCATCTCAAAGTGACTCTAATTCTCTAGGGAGAAGTCTTGCCTAGCTCTTTGTTTACTGAGGTGTTAAAAAGCGGCTCCTGATTTGAGAGTCTTCCTTGTTCTTGCTCACTTCCTGCCCAAGACCTACATACTTCCTCTTGTCTAAATCCTCCCTGGTTGGGGGATATTCATGAAAGTCTATTCTGGAGTCTCCACTTCTTTTCCCCCCCGACTGATTCTGAGGATCATAGTCAAGAGGCACACCAGTTTCCCAAATTGGTTATCTGTCTTTCTCTTTGCTGATTCATAACTTTTCAAAGATTATGATTGAAAAGCGTACCTTTTTTTCCCCTGCAAGGTTGTGCATGTTTGATGCTGTGTACTCGCTTTGAGTTTGTTTTGTGAGATTTTAGCAAATATATACTGTATGATCTTTTTGTTTACCGTGTTTCCTGAAATCTCCTACCCCTGGCCCCATTTTTTGATAACACTGGTCAAAGAAAAATGAAGATATGAGATCAGTGTTGTCACTGGTGTGTAATACAGAATTGGATGAGTGCTTTTGTGACCCTTCTCCATTTACTCAAATAGGGCTGATTCAAGTGCAAGAAGGAATATGGCTTTGGGGTTAATGCGTTCTGACTGGTTTAAGTTCACAAAAGCCTTTCAGTTTGGATTGCGATGGTTTTATGGGGGGAACAATAGAATAGTTCACTGACTGTGTATAATATATTCGGAATTGCCTTTCCTTATTTCAGACAATATGAAAAGCTACCAATCTGGTTATGTGCACTTCTAGAAGTGTGCATATTTAGATCAAGTGATTTTTATCTGTGGAGAGTACAATTATATATTTACAAGATATAACAACATTTGAAATGGTTCTGCCCATTCCAATCTCTTGAACAAGTTTTCTAATTCTTTGAAGAAGTGCAAACCTAAAGATGCTAGTTCCTGTCCCTATCAAGGTAGGCCAGACTTACAAAAGTTGCCCTAAACAATCTTTGGTACCTGGTGAAATTAGGGAGATCAAACAAATTCTGCAACAACAGAAACTTTATACCTTTCCTAAGCTTTCTGCATCATACCGGAAGAGAATAAAATGCTAAGCAAAGAGATTTGGAATTAGTCCCCCAATGCTGAGAAGTTTGATGAACATGTGTTGGAGCCTACTTTTGGTCAAGCTCTTTACACATCTTGTCTCATTTCATCATCATCACAACTTCAAGATGCAGATACTGTGATTGGTGTTTGTCAAGGGTAAAAATGGAGTCTCAGAGAAGTGGCTAGAACTTAGTGCAGATCGCAGGGCTCATAGGGGTGGAGGCAGACTTTTAATCCACATCTCTCTGAACACTTTTGGTTATTCTGTAATACATCCCCGAGGACTCAGCATCCTCTGTCCTGGGAAACTGCAGTTACCCTCAAGAATAAAGTACTTAATACTTGTCTGTGTGGCCACCATGAGTCAGACTTAAGGCCACGGGAGTTGTTGGACTTGTTCAGTAAGTGCTGCCTGGAGGCTATAAGAGGGATAAAAAGCAGTCAACAATGGTTAATTTTAATGACAAGGCACAGACTTTATCACCCTGTTTTATAAACTCATTGAATCTCTGCAAAGGCACACAAACTGACCAAGACAGAAACTTTGAACCTTTTGTCAATGTCTGAACCATGGTTTCTTGCTCTGCCGTGCACATTATGTCTGTCATTGAAGTCCACACTAGAATCACATGTGATTATTTGAGGGGCGCCTGGGTGGCACAGCGATTAAGCGTCTGCCTTCGGCTCAGGGCGTGATCCCGGCGTTGCGAGATCGAGCCCCACATCAGGCTCCTCTGCTATGAGCCTGCTTCTTTCTCTCCCACTCCCCCTGCTTGTGTTCCCTCTCTCACTGGCTCTCTCTATCTCTGTCAAATAAATAAATAAAATCTTTAAAAAAAAAAAAGAATCACATGTGATTATTTGGATCAAGTACCAATCTTAAGAAGTAGGTGTGAAAAGGAAAGAAACAAAATAAACCCTTCAGTCTGGTGTTTTACCTATTATACCTCTCCATCTGATATAGCCAATTTTGTTCATGACATTTACTGCTTTAAATAAAATGAATTATTCTTATGTTGACCAAATTAAAGTAATTGGGCCTAGTGGTACAAAGAAGAAAGTAAGCTGTGTCCATAATGAAGACATATACACACACCATGTACTTGGAACAAAGGGCATGAGGTGAAAAGAAGGCTTCACTGTTCTTCCGGCTCACATCTATATGTAAACATAGAGTCTTTTATTTTGGGGGGAGAAATCATTTTTATCTTACCTCCTCTTTCTCAAAGGATAATGCTGAGCGTGTGACAAAAAGAAATAGAGAAATGTCAGTACTCTCTCTGAGAGTGGTTGTCACTAGAAGTTGTCTTTCAATTACTTGATTAGAGAAACATGGAGGAAAAGCCAGATGTTGAGGCTTGAATACATAATGGAGAATCCCCTCGCTCCCTCCAGTCAGAGAGCAAGACTGAGCCAGATTTAAAGCCTGTGGGAGAGAGCCAGGGGGGTCAAGGCACAGGGAGGTCTGGCCTGGAGAGCCTGGATGATGATGACAGGATGGGGGAAATATCTGCACAGAACAGATACACCCTAAACAGTCATCATACATTTAGCATCTCTATTTGGGATGACCTCTTCTTATTAAAACATTCAGGCTCTCTGGGGAAGCTCTTAGACTCAGGAGAGGTATTGCTTTGTTCTAGACCAAAGTCTGAACTGTTACTTGAGGGTCACTGGGAATACATTACAAGGGCATCATCTATTCCACTGTTTTCATAATTTCCCCTGTATTCAGTGTTGACCAGGATAAAATCTAGACAGAAGGGTAATGACTACATTGAGAAGTGAACAGCTAGCTATTACCTTGCTCATTTGATGGATACAAACAAAAGTATCAGATATTTCTGGCCATAAAACATGTCTTCTGATCAAAATTTTCTAAATTTGTTTACCCTGCAATGTCGGTTTATTAAAAATCCACTTCTCCAAATTCATATGTAGATCCATAAGGACTTTGAGTGTTAAGATTAGATGTAAAAAAAATGTCACTAAAGTGCAGACATTTTTTCCCCTTTCCTTTAGGTGAGAGGGAAAAAAATATTTTCCTTTAAGTATTTAAAATTATAACCAGTTGCTTTGAGCCAGTTGCAATTGCATGGGCCAAGCACTGACCAGATTGAGCATTTTTGGTGCCCAAAATACTTGATTCTGCTTGATTCCAAAGACAGTATTACAATTCTGATAAATGCGCACCTGGTCTGATTTTGAGAACATTGCTTTCTGATGATCCACTAGCCTCGATGAAGAGGGCATTAGTCTCAGGAGAGTCAGACTCTGTGGTGAAAACATAATCACTCTCTTTGTTTGGTCTTAGATAGAGCACCTTACCAGATATCAATTTCCAAATTTCAACTCATTTGTAGACAGGCCAGAATTTCATTGGAATATTCTGTTGAGACCAAAGACCAGAAAGAAAATTATTTCAATCTCCTAAAAACAAACAAACAAACAAACAAACAAACAGTCCCCATGATGACAAGAAGATATATAAGAAGCATTTTCTCTCAAGCCTAGGCTAACATATGTAGAAAAGGTTTGGCAATTTTAAAAGTAACCTTATTCGGATTCATAATGGTTTGAGATCCTTGAACGATCCTTAGTATGTACAAAGGAAAAAAGGGGGGGAGGGGGTAAAAACTTCAGGAGCTAATTGAAATGCCTTTAGTTGAAGTTATTACTATTACAATTTGAGATGTCAAATGTGAAGCAAATGTACCATCAAGGGAAAAATATTCAGCTATCATATAATTGTCCCCAAAATTAAGGGAGATTGGCTTATCTGTAAATGAAGAAACTATGATGACTGAATAGCTTTTCTTGTTTTGTTTTTCTTTTTAAAAATTACTGAGCTACATTTACTAAAACTTTGGTTTATGAGAAGGAGAACCACCTTGGTTCTGCCTCAAAATGCTTTTTGGACGCCTTCCTCACTCTCTTTTTATTCCTATACATTTGGCATTAATCGTGCTTAAGGGTTTGGATGAGGCAGGAACCCGGAAGAGACGTTAAGCCGTATCACTCAATAAAGCATTCCCTGCTCAGCTTGATGCATGGCCCTCTGAATCTTGGTGGAGTCATTCTTAGAATAGCAAGGTCCATCTGCCCTGGATAACAGTAGCTACAGAAGAGCCAAGATGGAGACCTTTGAGTACCGGGCCACATGGGCAAACTTCCTTGATTGGGAAAAAATAGCTCAACCTTTAAAATTGGCCTGAGGAACAGCAGATCCCCAATGCATTCTTCGAAGTGCTTTCCACCTTTAATTTAGATATTTCAAGGGAAATTTAATCCATATGTTTTGGATTCATTTGGACTTAACTCATAAATATGCTTCATCAAGGACTGCCAAGCTCTGCATTCACTAGAATCAAGTAGTTTCATGGGACAATAGTGCAGACGGAGGAAATTTGATATCCAAGAGTCCATCACCCAAACAAGGAAAAGAAGCCTTTGGTTCAAACCACTGTCTATAAATTATCATAGAGCAGTGACTTACCCTGCACCACTGTCATGGTAAAATAAGCCACTTAGGACTGTGTGGGGTGCATACAGATGCACATACAATAGATATATGTCCTTTCCCAGAGAAATACCACAACACAGGGTCTTTCTTGTCAGCAGTTCCGGAAAAGTTAACAACTCTAAGAAGGAAACAGAGGTTTCTACTTATTCTAGCAGTTTTTAAAAACCATATAGACTCTTCCCTCTCTGTGTCTCACTTTCTGTCTCTTGTTCTCTGTCTCTTTGTGTCTGTCACATTCACAAGACCACTACTGGGACTCTGTCAGGTCACAGCCTGTGAATCCCTTTACTTTCTGTGTATCTCCAGTTGGCTAGACAATTTTGACCAACTTGACTTTCTTCAGTTTGAACTGTAGAACATCACTTGCCCAATATAAAATGATGTTACATTACTGAATGGGCTTTTTCCCAAACTAAATCTCCCTTCCTCCAAGATTATTTTATGCCTTCCAAGGGGCCTGTGGCCTACTGGTTAAGGATCCCCATGTGTTCACTGCTTGGAAGAATGCAAAGGACAGTGGCTCAATGAGAATAGTATTATAGTCCCTCCCCATTATTTATTAATTTATTTTTACTTAAATGGTATAAATTCAAAATGAACAGCTTCTACATACTTTTAAACAAATGCTATCTTTCAGTGTGCGCTTTTAATATTCTCTGTCATAACATCTGTGTTGAGGAGTTTACAGAGGAGGGAACAGGGAACTCATGGCCCATTTCCAGATCAGATCGAATTTCTTGTGCCAATGGCACCTAATACCTCAAAGGATCTGGGGGCATTTAATAACCATATACATTTAAGGTATTAGAGAAGCCTCTGGCATGGCTGCTATCTGTACATTCTCCTATTATAGAAAGTGAGAGGGGAGGGAGTCGTGCAGGGTGATGTGTCAGATGGGATTCTGGAATTCACACACACCGAATTCTCAGCTTTCAGTGAGGATGGACAGTAGTGCCACCTTGGACAAAGCCCAGCCGTGCAGGGTTAAGATGGCTTGAGCTAATGTTTTCAGTAGGCCATATTCCCTTAGCATTTCTCACCTAAGAGAGTGCAGTAACAATTATGATGTTTGTTGGTTTGAAAGTGTGGTGAAAAAGACAAATAATGATCAGATTGGACAGCTAGATAATAATATAAAACATTATGTAACTACCTTTTAAACTACACAGCATCTTAGACCAAATGTCCAAAGATTTTTTTTTACTTATGCAAAACAACAACATTACATTTTTATCCTTTCATAGGAGAGGACTATACATTTATTTCAAGATAGAGTAAGACAAGCAGGTTCAAAAAGGCATAGAATCAGCTCAGATTGTTTGTCTTTTCTGCAGGTGGAGCATGGTATCAAGGGATGTTCCTTTTCCTCCACTGTGCACCTTTATAGTAGGAAATGCCATTAGTGATTATTTTGTGGGGCCAACATGGTAACTGCACTTTGCCTACAACCCTAAATTCATCCTGGTGGAAGTGGTGATTGGTTGAGGAATAACAAGCCTTCAGGAAAAGAAAAGCAGAGACAAAAGATGAAAGGGAGAAGAGAAACTAAGTAAGTAAAGAATATTTACTGGTTTCCAGGCAGCCGACAACCGCCAAATCCCTCTTCTGGTTTCAGTGCAAGACAAATAGATTCACAAGGAAGGAATTGTACTTCTTAGCACTGGACTGAGGCAGTCTTAACCTAAGCAGCCAAACCCTGCTCAGAACCTTGGCAAACCTACATGGGTTACTCCACCAGCCCTCGCTACCTCCTTCCCCACCCATAGCCTCCAGGCATCGAACTGCTTCTGAGCTGCTGACCTCAGCCCTACCCTCAGCCACACAAAGTAGCATTCTCCCCATTGCTATGTCACTTCGCTGGTGTGGATGTCATCATCTCTGGCAGTTACACTCCTTTTTCTTTCAAAGGGCAGTTTTAACTTTAATATACTCCTCTGTCTGCCACATTGATTTATTGATTGATGAAGGGAGTGAATGATTGGTCTACCAGGAAAGCCTGTTTGGCTTCTAAATCTAAATTTCTAACTGTTGCAACTTCTTTATAAGGTGGATAACATATTTATCTCTAACTGACTTTTTTATGTTTTAAATGTGACTGGAAGGGTTTCCAATCAGCCTTCCCTTTTTAATCCTTAGAAATGCCCTTAATGATTAAGCCGGGTAGGAGCCCCATGAAGTGGCTGTCCCCAGAGAGAAGCTCTTATTACTGCTATGAAGTCCAGTCTAGGCTGTGAGGCACTCCCTTTAGTCCTTCTCTTTCCCTTTTGAGACTTACCAAAAGAGTGGGGCTTTCGTGGAGAGTGGTGGAGGCAGGCAAAGTAGTGGCAGAAGGAAAAAGGTCTGGGGAGTACTTAGCTCGGAAAAGAATAGGAAAACTGCAATCTACTACCTCAAAAAGAACACCAATACCATGAATCAGGAACCATAATGGGAAGGATTTCGTGGGAACCAGTGTAACCTTCTTCTGGTTTTATGTCCCTCATGCCTGTATTTGGATCGGCAATTGAATCCTTGTCCTGAAGGAGACACCAGCATTTGTCTATGGGCACAGCACTGAGTGGAGAAGCCAAGGAGACTATACCCCACTCCACAGCCTGTGTGGAGAACAACAGCACTCAAGGACCTACTCACAGTAGGCACCTGCTTAAGGGGAATGCCAAGCAAGCCCTGAGCCAGAGGAGAACTCAGGCTAAAATCAGGCTGAGCTCTTGGGTGTTGGGAACCGTAGTTTCATAACATGACTGGTGGAGAGTTGCCATCACACTAAAAGGAGGTGAAAGCCCAGTAGGTTGGGGAGAATAGAGAAACAGCCTGGTCAGAAGATATCCAGCCAGTAACTTCTTATCTTCAATCGTTAGAGGTTTTAAGCTGTGAAGGGTAGATAGCAGACAATAAATGTGTATATCCATCTGGAATCCATTCTTGTTCTTTTGGTAATAACACTTTAATATTCCCTGTGGAAACCCTCTCCTACTCTTGGTCCGCCCTCTCCCAGCCTCAGTGTAGACAAGTTTCCTGAGCCTCAGTCAATCAGCTTTGCTTGGCCACCACGATTGGTACAGGCTTGAGCATGTGAGCACTTTGGGATCAAAGAGAAAACTACTTAGGACTCTTTTGGAGCTGTTGGCAAACTAAATGATCTGTTCCCCTTGTACTTGCATGTGGGATGATGGAAGTCTGAAGTTTCAGAGATGAGGAAAGACAAAGCTGCTTTCATGACACCCCTTGGGTTCCTGCCTCCACATCACTCCCGGACTTTTCAGTTAAGTGATCAGATATATTTCCCTTTCTGTTTCAGCTGGTTGCAGTTGTTTTTCCATCGCTTGCATCTAGAGATCTTGACTAATACAGAATAGCATCAAGTTTTTTAAACTTGGTGGGGGAGGGACTTACCCCCAAAAGTGTAAAACTTAAAGAATGAGCAAGCAGGTTAATTTAACTAGAATAAGAGTCCATACAGGAGAGTAATGAGAAAACCATATGATCATCTCAATAGATGTTGAAATGCACTGGACAGACTCCAACACCATATGTGATGTTTTTAAATAAAAGATTTAAGTAGGAATGGATGGCTACTTCCTTATCATAATCAGGAACATCTATTTTAAATATCATACTTAGTGATGAAATAGTAAAGGCATTCTAATTAAAATTAGCCACAAAACTGGGTAGGCAGGCAGAGAGGTAGGTAGACCAATAATTTATAGATTCGATACTTGCACGAATTCCAGAAAGAATTCTATTTCTTCATCTGTTCTTGGAACTTGACCAAATGCTTCTAAAGTTCAGAAGTAGATGAGAACTGCTAAAAGATATTAAGATAGATTTTAGTGGAACAACAACGCAAGTGGTAAATTACTGGTGTAAAAATCGGTGAATCAGTGGAATTGTTCAGTAAATGTAGTTTATGAAATTGATGATTTGGCAGGAAATGAAGTGAATTTTTATTTATTAAAAATGTAATATGTAGCTGATCTTGGCTACACAGTTTTCAAAATTAAAAGCAATAGAAAAAAGAAAAAGGAAGAAAAAGTAAGGGGATATTACGTAAGAGATGATGAGTAGGTTACCTGGACTATACATAACACATCTCAGGAAAACATGAAGATAAACATCAGACTGGGGGAGAAAACTACAACAGATATCTGAAGCTTAATAGTCTTTATATGTTAACATTTTTTTCCAATTCAAAAATGAAAATACTTATTTACTAACAGAATTCTAACTAAAGGAGATAGTTCGATCATTCTCAGGGCAAGAAAGAAGTTGCAAATGGTCCCCACAGGACACATGCGCTCCTGCAATCTGCTAATGGGAAAGCAAACTGTTTAAACCTTTCCAGAAAGCAATTAGATCATAAGTGTCAAGAACCTTAAAGAGTTCAGGCTTTCTGACCCAGTGATTCTGCTCTAGGGTGCATCCCGAGGACACACTCAGAGGTATAAATACACCAGTAAAAACAGGATTGTTCACACCAGCTTTATGAAAAACAACAAAAATTGACCCAGCTGAATAAGTAAATTTGAATACAACCGTTCTAATTTGTTAAAAACCACAAAGGTATTTTCCAACAACCTTTGAAAATTTTAAGTGTTTGAACATGATAAGCAATGTTATTTGTTCAGTGTAGGTGATGGAGTTATGGATTATTGGTATTACTGATAGAAGTTTTTTTAGTTTGTCTGATTTTTTTATTAAAGGAAGGTCAGCAAGGAAAATGAAAGGCTGAATTGTAGTTAGTCATTTTATTTATTGTCTCCTACTAACATAACAACCTAAAAGTGTCAGTATTTTTTATTTCTTTAATCAAATGATATATTGAATATACATAAACATGAATTTTTATTACATACATTCTTACTTTTAATAAATAGAATTTATTAAACATACACATAGTTGTACTTCTATATATTTTATTTAAAGTTCACCTCAAACTGAAAAAGTTTTTTTTCAGAGACATAGTTTGAGATAGGACCACCAAATTTAGTTGGACATGAATTGTTTATGTGATTACTCTTGTCACCTTAACTCTAAAGGGGGTTGAGGGAAATCACTCTTCTTCCACTGGTCTCTTGGGCTTAGACAACATCTATGGGGGAACAAATTAAAGCTTTGTAACTTTGAAATCGGGTGCTATTCTTTTTTTTTTTTTTAAGATTTTTTATTTATTTGACAGAGATAGAGACAGCCAGCGAGAGAGGGAACACAAGCAGGGGGAGTGGGAGAGGAAGAAGCAGGCTCCTAGCGGAGGAGCCTGATGTGGGGCTCGATCCCATATCACCGGGATCACGCCCTGAGCCGAAGGCAGACGCTTAACCGCTGTGCCACCCAGGCGCCCCTGAAATCAGGTGCTATTCTTATGCATTTAAGTCTCTCTCTTTTGCTTTTTAACCCTCTTAACACCTGCCACCTTATTGCACATTCATTCCATCAGTATGTATAGCTAAGCAAATGCTTTAGCCTTTCTAAGCCTGTTTCATCATCTGTAAGATGAGGATTATGTGACACCATCAAGATAAAGCCCCTAAAAGAGTGATCACACACATAACGACTGTGGACATTAGCTTTGTTGGCTCTCATTGGTATCCGTGGCTGATGGTAGACCCACATTGCAGGTCATACAAGTAGAGGGCGTGGTGCCAACTCTGTGGCTGGGCCTACTTCCCAGATGGTCTCCACCCTCTGCTTGGGCTGTGTTTTACTTCAGAAGAGCATTATCTGGACATGCCCAGGGCAGAGGTATCTATCCAAGTGGTTCTAATGGTGTGCCACATGGTTAGAAATGTATTTCTTTGTAGGCCTTGTGAATTATTTACTGATAGCAGTAGTAGGTAAGGGATTCCCACGCTTAATGCAGAGGTATTGTCTATCACTCAAACACAAGGCCTGTGTATGTGAAGACAGTTCACACCCTGGTTGCCATAGTCAGCCGTGCTTCATGATGGCCTAAAGTTTGGAATAGTGTAAAGTTTAGAAGGTGCTGTATTAAACTGATAGTATACTGCCTACCCAAGCCTAGGCATACTGCCTGGGCTTGGGCTTTGTTGGGGAGCTGGCTGGTAGACAGAAGGGAGGAATTTATTTTCTTCTAGTTGATTCGATTTTTTAAAGAAAGTTTTTGCTAACAATGCTACCTCAAATTCCAGGAACCAAGTACCTTCATAAGCTAATCTTTAGGCAGGTACCATTGTCCATGTTGTCTTTATTTTCCTAGAAGTCCCTTTTTAAGACCTCAAACTGAGGCACCATTTTTAGTTAGAGATAAAATCATTTCCTCTTTTAAATACAAATACCCAAGGGGTGGTCAAATAATATACCATACCCTCTCCATTGTTTCTACCTTCCTGAGGATTTCTGAGAGCAGGCTTACTGGGGTGAGCAGTGCTGGTCTCTGGACAAAAAAGAAATGGTGAGGATGCAGCCCACTACTGAGGAGAGAGGCAGGAAAGTGACTTAAGACCATCCTCTGATCCTGGATGGCTGCCCTAGGCTGCTTTGGGCAGCACAGGACCCTCAGTGTAGGTCTTTCTGCCTGCATCCCCTCTCTGGGGCCTCCACCCCTTTCTTCTCTGTCCCTTTGTGACCCGTAGAAGGCCCTAGGGGCATTTATATGTGTTCAAAACTTCCTTAAATGTTATTCTTCCTGGTTAAAGATGGATTTTCTTGTTCCCTTCATAACATGCTTGCATGTTTTGGTACCTGCCTAGGCTAGAGTTAAGGAAGCAAAAATAAAAGTTTCCCTGATACTTTAATCATGTCTATGGGGAAGTGTTCTTCCAAATTTTGCCAAGCCCCAATCATACGTGGAATATTATAGTAACCTCACCTTTTCTATTTTCTCTAAAATTTTAGTCTTTTCCAAATTTACCTGTGTAGGCTATCACCTCATGGCCTGCCCTTCCCCTGTCACATCTGAAGCTGGGAAAGGGGAGTGATGTCCCCGTGAGGAGGCTGCCTGTCAACCAAGGACAGATAGTGCTAAGTTGTCTCAGAGAAGGTCATTGCATTAGGTTCTTTTTGTAGATACCTGGTTCGAACTTTCTCATGTCCCATCAGTACCTTGATATCAACACAATTGGGGGCTTTTAAATATACCCAGTGGACAGGTAACTTATTCCCCTTTTCAAACTAGGAAACTCTTGGCTACCCACAGTAAACTAAATACTCCTCTCCTTGGAAATCTCAGAATAGGCCTGTGTGATATCAAACACCTATGCTGGGAAAAACAGGAGCAAACAAAGCCATAAGGGACTGCCTTTGAAATGGAGCCTGGGAACCCTTCAACCACATCTAGTGTTTGTTTGCTTTCCTTGTTTCCCTAGAACTCTGCTCACCTGGAGGCAACAGCCTGCACTTTGTCATTTGCTGGGATGAGGAGGGGCAAGGGAAAGGAGGCACTTTGGCTGGCTTGTCAAAGCATCCCCAACGGGAAACTATTTAAAGCGTTCCTATCTTAAGTAACCCTCAACCTGCCTTTCCTTTCACTTGGGGATATGCCAAGGCCTCGGCTGACTCAGCTTGGGCCCAATTGTGCTGTCATTACTTAAAACCTAAAGTTCCTGGTTCCCTGGCTTTGGTGGAGAGTTTGCCTGCATAGAGAGGTTAGGGATGGTACCTGGGCTGGGACTAGCTTTGCATTAGGTGTGTTTGAGGCTTTTATTTTCCTCTATGAGTTCTAATTTCTGGTATCAAAGGGATTAAGGAAATAAGGAGTTCTCTTCCAGGAGCAGCCCAGTTGAGGACGTATTAAGCCTTGTTGTTCAAGCAGGAGGGTGGGTAAGTGCACACTGGCTTTCCTGCATTGATAATGGAAGAGGAGTCAGGTCTTTGGAATCTTTCACATGAGAGCAGTTGTACTCCATTTACTTTAGTTGGGAGCTGCTTCTTATAAGGATGCAAAGGGAAGGGGCCATTCTTTACCAGAACTGAAATATTATAATAAGACAAAACACAGACCTTGCTGCCTGATGTGTTTGGTGTTCCCTGAGCAGCAGGCCCATGGTTTCCTCTACTCCAGGGCTCTACGATTGTGGTGCTATGTTTTCTTCGTGTCTCTGCAGTCAAGTCATCAACTCCCCAAGAAATGATGTAGTTAGTCACTGTCTAGTACAGAGTGCCCTGTAGACCAGGGCTTTTCCCCAATCTGCCAGTTGTCTGACTTCGGTCTGGATGGCTGCCTTTGGCCCTGATGCCCATCGCTGGCCCACAGGTGTGACCAGCTAGGGAGATCACATGAATGATGAATTTTGATTTGTGCATGAAGGACTGCCATGGCTGATGGCCTCAGTTGGGGTCATGGATGTGGCAGGCACTTGGCATAATGTTTTGCCCACTTCTGGAGAAGGGCATGTGGTTACTAAATACTCTAAATAATTAGAGGCACCAAAAGTTTGGCTTCGGTTCTCCTCTCAGATAACTCAAAAGTAAGATGAGGAACAGTTTTCTAATTCCCAGAAGGAACTCTGAGCAGCTTTGGCATATGGAAAACTCACCACAGAGCTAAGCTTCAGCACTCCCAAGGATCTCAGCACCTCAAGGGTGAGTGTGGTTCCTGTGAAGGATCAGAGGGAATGAAAGGTGACACTGGAGGGGCCAAAGCAGGAGAGGGAGGATGCTGGGTGAGAATTGAAGAGAATTGACTATAAGAATGCATGGACACCCCCCTCTGATGACTCTAAGACTTGGTTGTGGGACCTTTTGGAAAAGACTGGAGCCCTAAACTGGCAGGTGCAAAAGAATCCATTAAAATATGTGCTATGATATGGAAAATGACAAAAAAAAAATCCTAAGGAAAGAAGCAGGGAAAGAAAAAAAATAAATTAGGGGATAAGAATCTCAGCTTTGTAATGTGCAGAAATCAGCAGGCAATTCTGAGATTTCATTCACTTAGGAGTTTTAGAAAGATACTAACATAACTATATATATATATATATATATATTTGTCTCCCCAAAATAATACCCAACCCAAGAGCAATTACTGTCATTCTTAGGGCAGTTAAGAGATCGAAGTGGCCATATATACATCATGCCAGGTGGGGAGCCAGCAAGAGTGGAGTTACAAGGAAAGTGCCATCAAGTGATGATTTGAGGTAGAAATGGTGAGAGCTTTAGAGCTAGAATTGACAGAGAACTCAGGCTGTAAGCTTGTGTCTTGTGAAGCAAACCAAGTTGCCAGCCCAGTGGAAGCAATATCCATTACTTGAGTTGCTGGCTAGCAATTGTGCACTCTGGACATTAACTTCTTGATTATGATGGTCAGACCAACCCACCAGGTCTCATATCTACCTGTAAAAATACCTGCAAGTGTTTCGTTACTCAAGACCTTACGAAGATAAATGGTTTATTGAAGTGGAAGTAGACTATTTTAATATATGTCAATGCAAATTAATATATAATGTAATCATCACTGATCAAAAAGAAGTAACTCTGCTATAAACTTGCAGTTCTTTCTCATTTAGAAGCTGTTGGGAACTCATATGGTGGGAATGATCTAGTGTTGTTCTGTGTTCCATCAAGTTGTGCTGATTTCTCTCCACCTGGGTGGTGCTTTTCTTAACTAGTAGATCTTTCCTCATGACCTCATTTTATTGAATCAGAGCTTTTCCTCATCATCCTTGCTAATAAAGTTGCTCAAAGTTAATTTTAATGACAGTTTTTATTAGGAATTGCTTGTAATTTTTGCTTTCTACCAGTGCCATCTGGAAATATTGACTGGCATTGATTGGCATTCTCTCCTATTTCACCTCTAGCTCTTCCTCTTTCTGTGTGGTTCTAAATTGTCCCTGTGATTCCCTGCCCTTGGTGGCCATGGAAGGAGTTGAAATCTGGATTTAACTTGGATTAGGATTAGATCAGAGCACCCCCTGATATTAAACAGAAATATGAACTTGATGCCGTTTTCTGTGTAATGGTGACAGTATCCCTTCCATAACTGCAACTCAGGAGTTGCTTCTGTTTAGCCATTTTATGCCTCCTATAGTGAAGGCTTTGGTTACTTAAGCCATAAAGAGACTTCAAGCTCTTCTACCTGTCGCCTCCACTCCGACACACCAAATATTATGTGGAGTTGTTGAAAAGCACCATGCCTCCCATTGTAAGAACCTGCTACCCACACTGTCACTCCTGCCATCAACACCATACCACTACTGCCTTACCCTTGTATATTCGTGGTTTTTAAGATGCCTTCACAATCTCTGCCTTGTTTGATCTGCTCAAGTCCTATAACCTATTCATGGTACCTGTTATTTTTCTGATGTTTTCTCAAATGAGGATCCTGGAGCTTGGCTAGGTTACATGTCCCAGGGTCAACTCTTAGCCCAAGAGCATATGGCTAGTAAGTAGCAGAGCCAGGGAAAACCAAATGCTGAGGGCATTCATAATGCTCAGGTCCCTCTTCAGTTCAACCCCGTTCCCATCATTTGTCCAACTTGAGAGGGAGCTGCTTTCTGAGAGCTGGGAATGAGAAAGTCTGGAAAGAATCTGACAAACCAATTTGCATACAGTAATGTTAAACACTGATAAGTTTCAAAATGTCACCACTCTCAAGGACATTGCATTTCAATGAGCCTCATTCAGTTATGTGATATGAAGAAATGCTTTCCTAAATATAAAAGTATAGGCATTAATGAGAAGTTAGGGAGGGGTTGTTGGGAAATGGGAATGTTCTGACATCTCTTAAATCACTTCATGTCCAGGACCCCAGTTGATGAACTCCCTATTCCTTGTGGGGCCACCGCATCTCCGAGGTGTTGATTTACACACCTGTCAGGAACTTGAAAGCAGGCCTAGGGGCTTCATTTCCATTCATTCAGAGCAGGGTGTGTGTTGTGTTTTGACCTCACATTTGTTCACCTCTTCTCTTGCACTTTCCCAGTCCAGTTTTGCCCCTTCCAGTGGGACCAGGTCTCAGACCACAAAAAATGGCAGCCTAGCAGTCCAAACCTTGGACAAGTGGCAAGCAGCAAGGGTTAACTGGTTTTGCACGAAGCAAGCCTGGCTCAGCCCTGTGAATCTCTTTTTCACATTTGCTGCTTATTCATGACCCAAGCCCATCTGCTGCACAAGTAACCATCAGCCGCTCCTGTTTTAGATGTCAGCCACCCCAGCTGTTTCTCTCTCTCTGTAAACATGAAAGGAGTACGCAATTACCACGGTATTAATATTCTGGCTAGATTATTTCTATGCAGTGAAATAAAGACTGATGAAGTCCCCTCTGGGCCTACCATCACCTCAGCCCCTTACAATGCACACATGCAAAGCACAGTCTGTATTATAACCGTCCAGGAAGACCCAGGTGAACCTTGGAGGTTCTGCTATGACCTGGGCCACCTGGAAATGCCAAGGTGAAAGAGGTGTGTGCATGAAATGGACAGCTCGCTTGGGTCCTGCAGGGCTTTAAGAATGGGGTTTACAATGAAATTAAGGAATGAGGTTTGAAGAGGCCTCATGTAACTCAAACTGACTCTTAGATCTGTTTTCATAGAGACTCCAAAAGTCATAATAATGTCTTCTATCAGTGTTCTTTGATTTAAAGTAAATGTCAGACATAAGCTATCCTTGAGAACAGAATTCCCCTCTTTGGTTTTTCTCTCCCATCCTGAGGCAGCAGGAACTGGAATGATCTGACTCATCCAGAAATCTTCCTTCAGTTATTTCATAAACTTGTATTAAGCATCAGTACACCTTCCTGCAGTCATAAGCATGCCCCAAAACACCTTGCTTAAGGGGCTACAAGGTACAAGACTCAATACAGAACATTTCCTGCCCTCCCCAGTCTTCATACTAGCTGATCCTGGGGTAGGCCCTTAAAAAAAGAGGATGAGGCGGAACCAGTCCTCCTGGCTTGAGTTCTTGGCTCTACCTCTTACCGTGCATATGATCTTGAGGAAGGTCCATTACCTGACTGGGCCTTTGCTTCCTCATTTATAAAATGAAGACAGGACTGTTGCGAAGATTAAAAGAGTTAATAGGTGTAAAGTGTTTAGAAGAGGCCCTGGCACACACTCAGTGAACTGTAACTGTTATTATTGTGTCTTATCTGTCTTGAAGGGCTTTCAGGTGATAATGTGAGGGGGGAGGTGGAGTGTTGGGGAAGGCCTCAGGGAAGAAGCACATGTAAGTCACACCTCAGACAAAAGAACTCAGTCGTTGCCGAGAAACTGGAGACCAGAGGAGCAGCAAGTACAAAGTGATGAAGGAATAAATAAAAGTTCTTGGCACGTTTAAAGTTAATTAAGTCACACAGGGGACAAGAGGGCAGGTGGCAGAAAAGTGCAGTAGACTGAACTGGGGAGTTAAGTTTGGGATAGACTAGAAAAGACCCCAAGTGCTAAACCAAGGAATTAGGACAGGTTCTCATATGGAATAGGAAGCCTAGCCTAAACCCTTATTTTAAAAAAAGTCTAAGAGCAGACAGTTTGGAGGATCGAAGTGGCTAAAGCATGGGGAGACTGCTGACAGGTAAGTCCAGGCAAAGGTCTGACCCATGGCAGCAGAGTGCCAACAAGTGGACAGAGGGAGGGACCTGAGGGCTATGTGGATAAGTAGGAAGTTCGAAGTGAAGACCACAGTGGGGCTCAGGTTCTAGATGTTCAGGAGGAGGGAGACCCCCTTTGCTGGCACAGAGAACACAGAAGCGTGTGAAGGAGCATCCCTGAGGGATGGGGGTTGACTTGATTCTTGGTCCCTCTGTGATGTTCCTGAGGCTCTCAAAGGCAGGGAGCAGGAGCCATGCCCTCCAGGTAGCATTTCCTTCATCTGTGCTTGAACAAGCTACTTCCCCCTCCAGCAACAGGTACAAGCCCTATAATTCCACCCACCTTGCACCTAAGCCAGCCAAGCACTGCCTCATGGCGGGGGAATCCTAATGGGCTCTTCGTGGGCAGGGAGTTTTGTTCAGCTTATTCTAACTTGCTGTAAGAGTTCCGCATTTTATAATGGAGAGTCTTATGTTATGAATCAGCTTTTTGGGGTGTGTGTGTGCATGGGTGTGGAATGTATGCATGTGTGTGTGTGTGTGTGCAGATCAATCAGTGTGCCCGTACATGATGTACACATCCATGTGTCTGAACATGTCTCTGTGTGTGTGTGTGTGTGTGTGTGTGTTGGAAGAGGAGGTGCCTCCAATAAGAAGAGTCAGATTTGCATGATAAAATTTCAGGTGCTTCTAAACCCTGACGTCAAAACCCTCTTACCCATCCTGCTACTCTGAAACTCCTTTAATGGAGGCCTGATCCTTTTCTTCTGTTCAGCTTAACTATACACACCATAGTGGGTAAAGTTAATGAGTAAATGCCCTTTCCTCCAACTTGATAGCTCTGTGCCCTTGGACATAACCCAGCTTTCTCATTTATAAACAGTGATAATTGCAAGGATGGTAAGGAATATTACAAGCATTAAATAAAATAAGACAGTGAAGCCCTGTATCTGCTAAGTGCAAGGTAAACATGAGTTGTTGCTGTGGAAGGACACGGACACGCTGACACTGCTCACGGTCAGGGTGGGGTTAGACGTGGCCATGTGACATGCTCATTCAGCCTTGGAGTCCCAGCTCTGCCACAGTGTGGCCTACACCTCTCTGTGCCCGAGCCTTCTGTGCAAGACGGACAGGCTGACCGAGCACCTCTTACATCGAGTTACTGTGCAGATGAGTTGGTGTATGTAAATTGGCGAGCACGGTGCCTGCGTATAGTCGGCCCTGCTAATGCTGCTGAAGGAGAATAAAGACAGAGACAAAAGGATGGTGGGAGGGAGGGCACCACTGAGGAGGTAGGGCCCCAGGGATAAGAGGCTGAGGGTCTTGAAGACTGAGTTTTCTGATGATCAGGGCCTGAGCCCTCAGGAGAACCACAGCTGTCCCTGGAACCGGCATGCTGGGATGCTAGGCTCTGTAGACTGCCCATCTAGGGTCATTTCCAAACTGGAACTAAATACAACTCCAAAATTCAGTGCCAGAACATTCTAGGTTGTCCCAACATGATGACTTGGAGGGGATGGCAGTTGTGTAGATGTATGAACCCTAATATCTTTATCACATTTCTACACAGTCACCATTTTCTGAAGAGGAAGACCAAACTGGGAAAATGAGGAGAAACATATGGAGCTAGCCCCTGGCCTAAGAGTGACTACTTGCCTGGGAACAAGTGGGTGTCCCATTTGAGAAGTCCCAATGCACATCAATCAAATCTGCTCAGCTTGTAAAAATAGAGAGTAGTTTTCTGGAAAAGAGTGAAGAGAATCAATCATTTGCATTATCAAAGGATTCTTTGCTTCAGGGGGAAAAAAGCACAAAGAAAGAAAGAAAAAAACAGTAAAAAAAAATTTTTTTTTAAGGGTTCCCCACATGGTCTCTTTAAGTGGCATCCTTTCTTGGTGAATTTCAACCCTGATTTAATTTGCAAATATTGGATTTGTACCGCAGCGCATAAACCATATGTTCCTGAGGAGAGTTAAAAATGTGTAAAGTGAGGTACTCCTATAGGAATGATATTTAGGAGAAATTAAAACAAACCAGAGAAAAGGAGCTCTTTCCTTTATGAAGAAATTGAGTAATTTAAGTTAGAGTGTGTGTGCTTAAACATCAGCTGAAAAACAGCTGCTCCTCAGAGGAGGATGAGCCAAGAGTGAGGTTGGGAGGAAGTTGAGATGAGAGCTGTTTAGTTCTTTAATGCTCCTGTGTGTGGATAAAAGGGTGAGAAGGAGGGGATTGTCTCTGGCATGAGCAGCGGTTCCAAGCAGTTCTAGAAGTTTCTGCCTCACTGAATATGATCTTCCCGCATGGCGGCTGGAGTGGAGGACCAGCGCCAAACACATGGTGCAGTGATGTAGCAGGGCCAGCGGGTCAGGCACCTGTGAAGCCGCAGCCACAATACGTTCTTCAGAAGCTGCTTTTTGACTTAACTGAGCACAATTTTCCATCCCATATGTGCAAAGCATTTCATCCATTAGCGTCTCCCTGGCTCCTTTGGGCGTCTTTTTTTCCATTCAAAAAAAAAAAAAAAAATAGAAAAGAAAAGAAAGACAGAAAGAAAGAAAACAAAAAACAAAACTAAACTAAAACCACACAAAAATTAAAGCTACCCAAACTCCAACTCATTACACACAAATATTTTGCTTCTGAAATCCACTCCCATTTTCTCCTCTAAGGCTGACATATTTTAACCTGTAGAGGTTCAACTGCCCCATCTGCTTTTGATTAATTCAAGTTCTCTCTTTCCTGGGTCTGAACCCAATCACATTAAACAAGGTACTTTGCTAAGTGTTGTGAGGCGTAACAAGGGACCATGAGCAGCTGTCTTTAAGGAGCTTACATTTTAATTTAATGTAATTTAATTTTAATTTAATTTCCATGTAACTGCCTGTCTGATTTCCTCAATTTCTACTATAGGGTACCCCCTCTGAAAAACACACGCACGCACACACACACACACACACACACACACACAATATGCTTTTAGAAACTTGCAAACTGACACTTTAAATCCTGAGTCATTGAGGTGGGGAATACACGTCTGTGTGGGCACGTGTGTGCGGCATGCGCACACACACACACACACACATCAAAAAACTACCTCAGATCCTATGTTGTGAGCACGCTTTACTTTAAACAACCTGACATTTTTTTGGAATCTAGAATGAAAGGTCCTTTGACCTAAAGACAGCATGTAGCCCAGATGTGACTGACCATGGTAAGGATGGTTTCGAAAGGAGAGACACGGAGGCAAGAGCAGCAAAAGACACTGTTGCAGTTGTGCAAGAGTGAAAAGACAGGGGACTTAACAAGACAATGATTGTGGAAAGGGAGTAGGGTCCAGATACATTCAAAGGTGGAGGTCAGGCTTGGTAGTTCCCAGGATTGGGGGAATAAGAAAAGTTTGGAGTCTCAGTTCAGTCTCTGGCATCTGACGAGGTTATTAGGAAGATGGCATTGATGTGAGGATGGGGTAGAAACAGAATTAAGCTAGGAGCAAATGAAGTTGAGATTACTGTGGGAATGCATTCACCCAGCTGGCAGCTGTCTCTGGAGAGCCCTCGGAAGCTGAGAAATCATTGCTGGAAGGCATAGGGAGAGCAGAAGAACGATGTCAGAGAAGGGGGTAAAATCTGTAAGCGAAAGACAGAAGATTAAGAGGTGAACGAGCACCTGTGTCAAATAATGTAGTAAGAGAAGGATTGGTACTTGTGCACCAGACTTCGCAAAATAATGGTTCTTCCCAGACAGTGGCAGTGCTGCGTTGGGGGCAAAGACAGTGGTGGGGGGTTTGGGAGGGCAGAAGGCTGTGCGCGAACCTCTGAGGCAGAAGTGGCAGTGGGTGAACCACACAGATCATCGCATTAATCCTGGTGTTTGTTCTGCAACCGCATGACCTCTGGTTACAAAAGGGATGAGAAAAGCTTGTGAGGTTGTGAAAGGCAAAGCCACGGGCACTCCTAGGAAATGCACAGAATACAGAAGAGCATTCTAGTCTAATCTCATTATCCCTAAAACACAATGCACGTGGCCTGGTGTGAGCGCCCCAAGAATGGGGAAAGGACTCAGATTCTTCTCAGCATATTAAGGGAAGAATTTTAAGGACCAATACACACCGATGGATATATAAGCATGATAATCCAAAGAACATCAATGCCTTTATAAAGCTCCCTCACCAACCTTTCCTGTCTAGTGGGTAGCAGGTTGGTAAATACCAACTAATACCAGCATATTCAGTTGACAGATGATGTAATCAAATGATCAAGAGTCTCTTAATTACAGTGTAGTAGGCATCAGAAGTTTAATTAGAAGTTATATTCTTTCTTTTTTAAGATTTTATTTATTTATTGGACAGAGAGAGACACAGCGAGAGAAGGAACACCAGCAGGGGGAGTGGGAGAGGGAGAAGCAGGCTTCCCACTGAGCAGGGGACCCGATGTGGGACTTGATCCCAGGACCCTGGGATCATGACCTGAGCCGAAGGCAGACCTTGACCGACTGAGCCACCCAGGCGCCCCTAGAGGTGTGGGCAGGGTCCACTTGTGTGCAGGGATTTTTCAGGGATATTGATTCAGCTTTCAGTTTCTCTAACTCAGTCCCTACAGCGTGTCCAATCCTTGAATCCTTTAACATGTAGATGAAACAGCTCTAACATGTGACAGAATTATAGAGCAATTCTGTACTTAACAACATCTCTCTGAACAGGCTAACTTGGACATTGGGATTATGTGGTGAGTGCCTCCTGTAGCCGTCATGGTCCCTCTCCATGGACGCACCCATGTGCGCTGACCACTTCCACGCAGCACCAAACGTGCATGTTGAGTGATTCATGGAAGGTGTGCGTTTGCGAGTACCCCGCTAGGGTTACTTGGAATTCACAGCTAAAGGTCAACACTCCGTACCCTGTCACCCCAGATGCCCTCCCCATATCCTGATCAGGGTGACAGCTTCTGGTTGGGTCTCCTCACCTCTGATACCATGCTCATGTTGGGCTCTTTCATCCACAACGAGGTGTACCCCCTCACCAATTTCTGTCCTTTCTGCAAAATATTAAAAAGCTCATAAAGAATATAGGTCCCTTAGATGTTTCAGTTATTGATGTTGCTTCCGGACCTCCTTGATTTGCTGAGCTCTGGAACATTTGCCTTGGCTAGAAGCCGTCTGACTCCTGCTAGGTAGAGGCTGTGCATCCTCATGTTCGAGAATGTGGCCTCTGGCACTGCGCTGCCTGGGTTATCTTCTTAGCTCTGCCACCTTCTGTCTTTGTGCTGGGGGCCAACTGCTTAATCTCTGTGACTTGGTTTCCCCATATCTAAAATTGTGACAAAACTAGAACCTGTCCTATTGGGTTATTATGAAAATTACATCAGTTAATACATGTTATGTGCCTAGAATAGTGCCAAGCACGTAGTAGACATTCACGAAATGTAGTATAGTTGTGGAGTTGGAAGTATCTTGGCCTACAGCTGTCTATGCTCTGACACAATGGATGGCTGATGGAGTAGCCCAGAGGAATCTGGAACCAGCCATCAGCTGGCCTCACTGATGGCTGTCTACAGAACAATGAGTATTTTAGCCACAGGTTCTCAGGCAGCTCTCAGCAAATGACAGTTATGCACTTGGGGCTCAAAATTGCTCTCCCAGAGGACTGGAAGGAGGTACGAACAAAAGTCAAGTTGCTGTTCCCACTCACCCCAGGTTACCTTTTATAGTAAGCACAACATTTGCTGATCCTTCAAGTCATTACTTCTCCCCTATCTCCTCACCTACCTAGCTTCCCAACTTCCATGGAAGAAGAGAATTTTAAAGATATTCTAGAAATAAACAGGGGCCAGACATGTAACAGGAAAACATAGGCATCCTTCATTTATGAGTCTTCATTTATGAAACCAGTTTCCTAGTCCCTTGGACCATTGGCATTACCCACTCTTAGACGAACCAGCTAGTTCTCCATCACTGGGAGGATCGAGGCCAGCCCATCCAGGGGATTCTCACGGGAAACCTAGATGAGAGCTACCTCTCCAACAAAAGTTCAGGCTGTGGGTCCCAGGTAAAGCCAGGAGCACATCTGCCTGAAGGTCTGACCACAGAAGGCATTTGGTGGGAAAAGCAACAGCCTCAGGCACTAGGAAGAGAAAGGAAATATGTCTTTCTTTTACGATATCTCACTGGCCATTCAGGCAAAGGGACAGGACACCAAGGTCCAGGTGTCCTTCAAGACACTGCTAATAACAGAAAAGAGGTTGTGGATGAAAAGCAGGTAGCAGCATCGGCAGCAACAATGGCGATTTGAATGGATGGAGCGCTCTGTGCTGGGCATTGCACTTGGTGCTTTACATGCGTCCTCCCGTTCGATCTTCCCCACTGCCCTCCTGGTAGGTATGCTCTCGAGTGGCTGTGATGACTGGGAGGACAGGCTCCAGGGCGCGTTTCTCCACCCGAGCACTGTTGACCTTTGGGGCTGGGTGCTCCCGGGCTGTCCTGGACACTTGCGCCGGATTTCTAGCTGCGAGACTTACTATCACTGCAGCTGTGCGCTGGTCTCTTCACTGGCAAATGTGCCAACCACACGTATTTTAGAAATTGTTAACTGAAATAGTGCCTCTATCATGCTTAGGACAGTGCCTGGCCCATGGGAAGTTTCAGTAAGTGTGAGCTATTTTAATTACATCTTACTTTTCTTGCTTAATAGATGAAGAAACAGAGACTCAGAGAAGTTAAAAAATTTGCCACATTCTCAGCTGAGGCCTGGCTTAGCCAGGGTTCAAGTCCAGGCCATCTGCCATCGGAGCCACATGCCCTGCACCCATCTCTTCGGGGAGGAGAGCTCCGGAGCCTGGAGCCTGCCAGGCTGTAAATTGTGCAGCCAGGGGTGGGAGGGGCCGCCTGGGGTCCTAGCAGGGCCAGAAGCCCTGGGGTCCACTGGCTCCTCCCTGGCAGCAGCAGGGGCAGCAGTAGCCTGGGCGTCTCAGCTGAGGTGGCCACAGCAAGTCCCCTGGCGTTTCATGTTGTTTGTCAGCAGTCACAAGTGGTCGCTATCAAGGATTACTATTTGTGTATCCGTGAGTCACAATATGCCAGATTCATAAGAGCCAGATGTCGCAGCTGACCCAGACGGGGCCCTCAGACGGATCCCACGCATTTTGTGTGTCAGGCCTATATCCATTCATAAAACAGCTACTTCCCAAAATATAAGTCTTGAGGAGGAAAAAAAAACCCTGAAGTTGGTTGTGCAATTCTACGACTAGCTGCAATTGTTTTCCAAGCCCCTATCCCCCCTTCCCCCGCTGAATGCTTCTCATACTCTTAATTCTGGGTTAATTCTAACACGGTTCAGACCAGACGAGGGGGCATGGTATCTATCACTCAGCCGCAGAAAAAGAAACAGGAATTGAAAGACACAACTAGGTGAGCAGAGGATAATAACGTTATTTTTGCTGTTGTAAACATTAAAGCTACAGAAATATCTCATGGTCAGAATCAGGCAATTGTGTCACTAACCAACTCCCCACCTTTTTTTCCTTTTCTTTTCTTTTTTTAATTTTGGATGTAGGCACTTTCTCAGGAGCACAGCTGAAAAACTCTTAAAAAAATGCATGCATGCATACACACCAGTCTCAGGAGTTCAAGGTGTCTGGAGTAAGAATTAGAGAGGTTCAAGTCAGCTCCCCCTGTTAAAATTACAGCTGCACCAAAGATGGTACAGAATATCAGCCCAGGGCTCAGGAAACTCGTCCGGTTCTCAGGAATGAGAAAATGCAGCTGTGCTGGATCAGACAGAATGTGGAGGGTCAGGCTTCCCTCTCCTCGTCACCACTCTGTCCAGAAAGAAAAGTCAGGGAGATGCCCCATGGCCCCAGGTGGCATCCAGGCAGCCATGATTGAGACACGTGTATCTGTCATTCTGCAAGGGTTCAAAAGACAGGTATGCATTTTTAAGAAAACAAAATTAGCACTAAAAATAAACCCGAGGTTTAGCATTTTCCATTTTTCGTTTTCACTTTTTGTTTTCCTCCAGGGGTTGAAATTTAATATCTCTTTTAGCAAACTAGAGCTGGCTCCCTCTCTTCCTCTGGCTCTTTCTCCCGAGTGCACTCAGTGCCTAGCCCACAGATACGCTCAGCTGATTAGGAAGTCTGTGCATTGTCACCAAGGCCTGTTGTCACCAAGGCAATGTGTTTGGGGGCAGGTGCTTTTAATCCATCCCCCCCCCCCCCGCCACCTCCTCCCCCCACCCAGCCATTCTGACCCTGCTAATCTTCAGGTTCAGCACTTGTCAGGTGCTGACAGCGAAAGAATCCCTTTACAAAATGCACCCACCCTGGGGTGTCCATGCATGTGAGTGTGTGTGCATGTGTGTGTGCGTATGTGTGTATGTCCAAACTCTCCTGCAAGGTTCCACATTTCCCATGGGTCCCACTAGTTCAGTCATCAGAGTGATACAGCCTCATTCAGTAGCCGTTCTAAGAAACTTTGGCCAAGGGCTAAGCTTGCCCCTCTTAGTAGGATGTCCTCCCTGACATTTCTCCCCTCCCCAAGAGGCACTTTTGGTGAGACAACACAAACATCATTCACCAGCTGCACCCCCACCCCTTAGCTTGATGACCTATGTTACTGGCTAGCACAGAGTCATTTTTTAGTTTAACTCACATCCGGTTAGGCACAAAGATATTTTTTTAGGTTACTTTGTGGGGGGTAAGAACACATCAGGGGTCACTCCAAATCCATTCCAAATCAGTCTTGCAGGCCAACCCCACAGAGAGCCAGAAGGAGGAAATGACTCACTCTCTGGGCCCATTGCTCTCTTGTAAGTCATTAAACTCTCTCCCAGCACAGAGAGCCAGGGGCCATCACTGAGGTTCAGCTGCTACTTGAAATCAAATCCTACTTCCAACAGCACCATTTCCCTCCACCTTCCAGAAGAAGGCCATGCCTTCATGATATGTGTCTGTGCGCTGGGCTACTCTTGGGTTGGTTAAAAATTTGGCTGAAACAGCTAAGAAAGCTGTTCTTCCTAACTTCCTGTGATAACCCCTGGAATGTCAATTGTTGAAATCAGGTAGGTATAGTAAGTCTTTGGTAAATAAGAATCACACATTGTCCCCAACTCACAATTCTTCAGCTCTGTGGTTTTCAAGCAAAATGGTGGATTACGTCAGAAATGTATAAACATACAGAAATGTATAAACATGATACATATCCCTCAAACTTATTAAATTCGTTTACTTACTTATCCAACAGTCCATCCATATTCATTCAAAAATATTTAAGTGCCAATCTGCTGGACAGAGGAGACCCAGAGGACAGATATGCAGAAGACATACTTCTCCTCACTGATGGGCTGACGGAGTGGTAGCAGAGAGACTGGTGAGGAAGCATGCATAATTACATGGCAGCACGATCTGGGTCTCATGAAGCATAGTGCAGTGACATAGTGTGGGTGGTCAGTGCCACCTGCAGGCATCAGGAAGGCTTCTGAGACTGGATGAGCAGGTATTTCCAGGCATCTGAGTGGGCAAAGGCACGGTAGGCAATGGGAGCTCTTTGAAGGTTTCATGCCCCTGCCTTTCTTCACGGGCTTTATTCTGCCTATACTTCCTTACCCCAGCAGTCAGGAAACTTCCGTCACATAGGTTAGGCAGCCACTATATTCCCACTGGGGAATTTATGAATAAATTAATGATAGTGAGTAGTTAAAAAGAGGAAAGAGGTAAAGAAGCAATAAATCAAAGAAAGCTGAGGCGATTCAGACAAGGGATGAGCAGACCCACAGTAGTTGGACGACAGCTCCTCGCGCCCTCATCCCGGGCAGACGTCATGCAGGACCACAGAGATGGAGTGGAGTTTAGATGACAAAGGACTGTAGCCCTCCAAACCAGCCTGCTGGCTGGGCACACAAGGTGGAACCTATGGATCATCTGTATTTGTAGACTATTTTGAAGAGAAAGTTGACAAAGAAGAGTAAAACGAACACATAGCCATAATGTATTAGAGAGGGGCATATTTTTTCCATTAAAAAAATCTCTGAATGTACTTGGAGAAAGAATATGAGATAGTCAGAACGTCTCATCTGGTGACAATAATAAGAGAAACTGATATTTCTAGAATGCCTATGTTTTTGTTCATGTGGTATTTGTTTCTACATTTAACAAGTGATTTTGGTTGTCTGTGATGTGCTGGATGGACTCTCTGAGGGCATCGTGGGGTTTGTGGATTTGTGAAGATAAAAGGCTGTGGGAATATAGAGGGAAGAATGAGAACCTTCCAAAGCGAGCATGGAAGAAAGCTCTAGAGGAGCTGAACTTGAAAAAATGGGTAATATCTATAATGAAGGAAGTGGTATAGAAATGACATTTTAGTGAGAAAGAAGTAGCCCAGAGAGAAAAAGACCTAGGAATAAAAATTGGGGGAGGGGGAGTGAGAATTACAGGGAAGAGTTTCGTATGTTCAGAACATGCACTATGCTAAGTGTATCCTGGGTATTAATTAACCAGCTCCTCTCTTAATCACATGTGGTATCAATCAGTGCAAAGGCTATGTGGACAATATGCTCTTATTTGCATACCTTGGGGCCTTGAGGAAAACAAGTGACATTTTTAGGATACAGAGGTTGTGAGAATAACTCATTCTTTACTTCTATTTGGTCCTGGGAGAAAAGTTCAAATCACTGGCTCGGCACGGGGCTGTCCCTCCTTCTCTGGGCAGGAAGGGGTTACTGCCAGGCTTTTCAACCTCAAAATATTGCTGTAATTAGTAGATAAAATTATGTAAGCGTCTAAAACAAAACCAGGAGCACAGCGTGTACTTGGCACACAGAAACTGGGGATTTGTGACCAGTAAAGGAGTGTTTCTAACCTTACGGGGGCATCAGGATCACCTGGAAGCTTCTTCAAACAGAGTGTTGGGCGCAGCCCCAAGTTTCTGATTTGGAAGGTCTGGGGAGGGTCCAAGCATTCACATCCTTGGGTGGTGCTCCTGTTCCAAGAATACTCTGTGGGGCCCCCAGCACTGGGCCATTCTGCCTTTCTCTGCTATGTCACTTCACACACCCACTCTGAGCCTTTACTTCTTCCTGCCAGGGGCCTCTCAAGCAATTCTAGTCTCAGAGACAGGAAGTTGATAAACTCATCCAAGGAAAAGTTTTAGATAACCCGTTAATTTACTACCTATTGCTTAATATAAATGAGAAAAAATCCAACGGTAGAAATTATTTCAGGCACTTTAGGTCATGAAGGGTAAAAAGATTTAGAGGAAGGAAGGATTTATAATACTTTTGAACTCATACCTCTTTCATTGGTGAGGTGACTTTGGAAATCTCAGAATTTCTTGGCTAATGAAAGAAATATAGTCAATATTTCTACATAGCTTAAAGGTCACTGCCATCACTTGGCCCATGAATACCAGAAAATTCAAGTTCCTTTTTCATCTGTTCTTCCTCTTCCCTCCCCACAACCTTCCCCACCTCATTACATTGGAAGAGTGCTACCCTGAGCACCCTAAGACAGCTCTGACTGACCCTTCTGTGATAGACAAAGCATCATTTCATCTGACATCCAACCAATATAGACAAGATGGCGCTGATGTTAGTTCAAATACATTCCTCAAACTAAATGTCAGAGTTCAAGGACAGAAAACCCTAGCCCAACTCTGTCACTCAACGATCATGAGATTGCCGAGTGAGGGTTTAGAAAAGAAGCTGAGCTTTTCTGGGAAACCACCAGTATTCCAGCAAAAGCCATAGCATAATGAGAACTTTTGTGGGGAACTGGGAAACTCCAGCGATGGGAAGAAAAGGCAATATGTGGGCCGTACATATAAATAATTCTGTGCCCCTTACCCAACTTGCACTTCCAGTGTAAATAAGCAAACCTGTGTGGGAGGATTTCTGTCTTCCTGTCAGCAGAGATAAGGAGCCACATCAGTTGGGAGAGCCCCCTGGAAGCACCGGAAACACAGCTTTCAAACATCACTGGCCTGTCAAATCAGCAGTGAACAGCACATCAACCCCTTCTGTCCCGCAGAACAACAGAGACAGAGTCCACAAGGTGCCCATAGCTGCTCCTTGACAAGAGACCTTCTGTGTAGACCTCATTTCTCCTTTGCAGTCCAATGGGCCCTCACTGACGTGTACTCGTGAATATTAGGTAAAGGGAACCAATATTTATTGAGCGGCTTCTATGTAATAGACTTCATGCTGAGTGCTTTACAAATAATATCCCATTTGATCCTCGCGGCAACCCTGTGGGAAAATGTACCCCCTACATTAACAAATGAGGGAATTGAGGCTTAACCAAGGTCGACCCACTTGCTTAACATAGTGACGTGTCAGGATTCAATCCTGGCCTGTTTGAGGCCCAACTGTTGCTTCGCCAAAAGACCTGTTTGTTTGTTTGTTTGTTTGTTTATGGTGAAATATTTAAAACATAGAATTTGCTGTCTTCACCATTTTTAAGCATACAGCTGAATATTGTTAAGTACATTCACATTGCTGGGCGACCCACCTCCAGAACTTGTTCATGTTGCAAACTATAGCTCTGTACCCATTAAATAACAATACCCCATTCTCCCTCCCCACAGCCCCTGGTAACCGTCCTTCTACTCTCTATTTCTATTTCTATGAATTTGACTACTCTAGGTACCTCATACAGGTAGAATCACACAGTATTTATCTTTTGGTGACTGGCTTATTTCACTTCATACAATGTCCTCAAGGTTCATCCATGCTGTAGCATTTATCAGGACGTCCCTCCTTTTTAAGGCTAAACAGGATTCTGTTGTATGTATATATCACATTTTATTTATCCATTCCCTTATCAGTGGACACTTGGATTGCTTCCATCTTTTGGCTGTGATGCGTACTGCTGCTATGAACATGAGTGTGCAACTCTCTCCTTGAGACCCCGCTCTAAATTCTCCTGGATATATATCCAGAAGTAGAATAGTTTAATCACATGATAATTCTATTTTCTAATTTTTTGAGGAATCTGCATTACTGTTTTCCATAGTGGCTGCACCATTTCACATTCTCAAAAACAGTGCACGGAACTTCCAGTTTCTCTACTTTCTTGCCAACACTTTTCTTCTTTTTTTTTTTTTTTTTTTTTGGCCAGTACTTTTTTGTTTTTGTGGTAGTAGCCATTCTAATGGGTATGAAGTAGCATCTCATTGTGGTCTTGATTTGCATTTCTCTAATGATTAGTAATGTTGAGCATCTTTTTCGTATGCTTGTTGTATATCTTCTTCGGAGAAATGTCTATTCAAATCCTTTACCTGTTTTTAAATCACTTTATTTTTGTTGTTGTTTAGTTGTAGGAGTTCTTCATATATTCTAGATACTAACCCCTTATCAGATATATGATTTGCAAATATTTCCTCCCATTCCACAGATTGCCTTTCCACTCTGTTGATTGTGTCCTTTGATGCACAGAAGTTTTTTATTTTGATGTAGTCCAGTTTAATTTTTTACTTTATTGCTTGTGCTTTTCATGTCATATTCAAGAAATCATTGTCAAATCCAATGTCATGAAGTTTTTCCTCTATATTTTCTCCTGAGAGTCTTATGGTTTCGGGTCTTATGTTTAGGTCTTTAATACATTTTCAGTTAATTTTTGCATATGGTGCTAGGTAAGGTCCAACTTTAGGTGGTTTTTCCTAGTGCCTATTTTCCAGCACCAATTGTTGAAAAGACTGTCCTTCCCTGTGGGATAATCATGGCACCCTTGTCAAAAATCATTTGACCATATATTCAACGGTTTACTTCTACGCTCTATTCCATTGGTCTGTATGTCTGTCTTTGTACCAGTACCACACTACTTTGATTACTGTAGCTTTGTAATAAATTTTGAAGTCAGGAAGTCTGAGACCTCCAATTCTGTTCTTCTTCAAGACTGCTTTAGCCATCAGAAGACCTGTTTTGAAGGGGAGATTCAAAATAATCAAAAAGAAGACTGTTGAAGTGCAGAAATGGAATGGAATTTTTTTTTTTTAAGATTTTATTTTATTTATTTAACAAAGAGAGAGAGAGCACAAACAGGGGGAGTGGGAAAGGGAGAAGCAGGCTCCCCGCCAAGCAGGGAGCCTGAGGTGGGGCTTGATCTCAGGACCCTGGGATCATGACGTGAGCTGAAGGCAGAAGGTTTAACTTTGAACTGACTGAGCCACCCAGGCGCCCCTGGAATGGAGTTCTTAAACACACAAAACTGGCTTGCCTAAGAACAATCGGTGTGGGTGCCAGAACAGTCTTCCAGTTTGAGAGCATTACTTTTTACAAGAATTTTAAAATGTCTGCCCCCTCCTTCTTAAGTTGGGTCAGCTGACTTAGAATTAGCTATGCATCATCTCCTGTCTTCTCCCTAGTCCCCTAGCCACTCAGCGCAGGATCCTGGCCGAGTCTCTTGGTTAGATGAGCTGCTCTAGATGGGAAGTTGTGCTGTCTTCACAGCCTGGAAATCAGGAGTCCTAGAGCAGCAGGGCAGTAAATAGAGTAAGATTTATAGAAGCCCCATAGAGGTTGAGACCATTCAGAAAGGGGAGTTTCCTCTCCAGTTTTTATTTTAGTGGCAGAGGGTTGGAGCCTGGCAGAACAAAAACACCAAATTCCGCAGGAAATACCTCATTTAATCCAAGGCACTGTGGCTGGATATGTGGAATGGATATGGAAACCTTTTTTCCCTTTCTTGAAAAAAGATACAATCAACAAGAAATATGAGAAAAGACAGTATTGTTAGCACATTGGAAGAGAGTGGCGAGAGGTCCATGGGAGTCTGGAGACCTGTCATGATGCCACAGCCAAGAAAACGTGAGCAAAAAGACAAGAATACAAGCGATGAGAGTAAATGAAACCCAGGTGGTGAGTGAGCGGAGAGATTTTTGCAGCACCCCATTGCTAGCCCTGGATTGTCCTAAAGCCCCAGCAGCCTTCCTCAGGTAGTCTGAGCAAACAGTGGGGAGCAGGGGAGGGAGTCCTCTTCTCTTATTCCTTTCCATAACTCTGCCCACGCCCTGGAGCTCTCTTCTTCTCAGATATCCCCTGATCGTCACCACAGTGGCCTCTCCTTCCAAGAAATCCTTGGGTTTTAAATGAACTCTCCCCATCCAAACCCCCAACTCCTCCCACCTCAACTCTTAACAAACCCTAGACATGCACGTGTGCACACATCCTCACACACATGTGCACGTGCACACACACTGGACTCTTCTTTCCCTGCCTGGGGGCTGTTTCAGGAGTGCCAGCTCCCGAGGGCCTGGTGTCCCTACACAGGAGATCCTGAGAGATTGGCTTTCAGGGGCAAACACTTGTTAGAGAGGTAGCCTCATGACACCTTCCCTTAGATAGAAAAGGGAATTATAGGGGACTCTGAATTAGAAAAAGGGGCTCTAGTGGAGAAAGAGTTGCCAACAGAGAAGTTAGTAAAATGAGAGGGGTAAAACAAGATAATAAAACACATATAAAAGAAATATAACAATCATTATGGTTTATAGAGCACGTTCTCCTCACTAGGCTCTACTGGACGCGTGGCACATGTACGATCTTGGCTAATTCTGGTAACGGCACCGTGAGGCCAATGGCGTTCCCATCTTCAGTTTGCTCCTGCTGAAACTCAAGAGTAGGGAGATGAGGGCCCGCATGCTCTGCTTTACGGAAACTCTGAGGTTGGGTCTGAGAGAGAGATGTGCCCCCCTTTGATTAATCTGCTCCCCTTCTGTGGGTAGACCCAGCATTTGGGAATGTCAGTCTGGGTTTACAAAGCGGTCACCCAGCACAGCACTCCCCCATTGTCAAGAGGCGATTCATCGCCTCCCCTTTCTGAAACCCCCACTGGTCACACAAGACTTGGGTACATTACTAGTGAGTAAAATACAGCTACTTGGTCTGTTTAGAGCAGCATCTATCCCACGTATGAACAGGAATAGGCCTGTGGAGTGAACCCTGAACCATAAGAGATGAGAGGCTTCACTGGAGCTCTCAGCCAGGGTGCCATTTTGTAGGGTTAGCTTCTCAGGGCCTCAGTTTGCTGCCTGCAGAATGGTGGAAGTTGAGGGGAGAATAAGGGAAATGCTCATATGCAGAAGGCATCAGTGGAAAGTCTCAAGAGAGTCCCCCCCACAGCCCTGCAGCAACCCTCTGCTTGTACCCAGTAGCAGAAGTAGGAGAATGAGGGGAGGAGGGGCGCCTCCCCTCCTGCCTGTCCCAGCAACAAGTGGGCAGACATTCTGTTGACCCGAGCTGTCTACGTCACAAGGCCTTCTCACACCCTGTCCCCACCCCCTAATTCAAGGCTTTCTCAGGAAGAAAAATACAAGAAAGATAAGAAGAACCACCCATCCCTCCCCGCTACTTGCAGGGTGTGTATGTGTTATAAGATCATTCTTTGCCTTTCCTGTGTTCTGAGTGACCCAACAACATTCTCTCATAGCAACTGCACTTTTATATGGATTAAGAACCAAATGTTGAAAACACAACAGAAAAGGAATCTTATTGCAGTTTCCAATATCTGACCTGCCAAGAACCAGGAGCTTCAGGGAAGCTAAATCAATTACTTAAGAAGTTTCCATTTTTTCAGCTTTTCTCAAGAAAAGTTGGAGGGAAACTAACCTACCTTTCCAAAAAAAAAAAAAAAAAAAAAAAAAAGAGAGAGAGAGAGAGAGAGAGAGATAACCGGCATTTCCACAGTTTGCACGTTGGATGGGAAAGTTTGCCCAGAGATTTGCCAAGAACACCAAAGCTGCCTCCAGAAGGCTTCCTGGGATTGCAGTTGAAATAGGCCTTTTAATTAGTGAATTTACCCAGGTTACCTAAGAAATTTGTATTGTTGTCCTGTCAGTAAACTCAATTTTTTGGAACTCAGCACTTTGAAACAAAGAGTCTAAGGACATGGACTTTACTGTCTTCTTTCTAGAATCTTATTGAAAATTGTGTATTATATAATTTTTTAAAAGCTCTGTTCAACTTAGTGCAATTCACCTAATATATGTTGAATGCCTAAGCGTGCCTGGTTCACTGAGGGTAGGATGTGAGAATTCAGAGACTCAGTATGAACTCAGGAGATCACAAAGCAAAGGGAAAGACAGCATGCAAACTGAGATCTATGGAAGTTCAGAATCCATGCCTCAAGGAAGGGCATGTCAATGTGGGGGGGAAAGGTTCTGCTCAGAGCGTCAGGACAGATTAGAGAAAAATGACAAAGATAAATGATCCTGGTTGACAAGGCTGATAATAAGACAACCCAGAGAGTGGGGGCTTCCTTTGTGTTTTGGATTTTACATGCATTATCTTAGTTCCTCCACTCACGTGCAAGTGGGTTTCAGGTCTTTCAGAATTAATCTTTCCTTTTTACAAGTAGGGAAAGTGAGGCAACAAGAGACAAAGTTACTTGTCCACAGTTACAGCTCAGTAAAGCGGGGTTTGCTCAGGCATCTCACTCATGGTCTGTGAGTGAGAATCAAGGTTTGCTCTAGCTTGAGTCAGACAGGCTTTGGTCGGGGGGAGAGTAATGTGTTCTGCTCTTCGAATGTCATGCTTGCGGTACATGTGACAGTAGATTAGCTGGAAATAAGGATCTAGGATTCGAAGAGAGTTTGGAGAGAGATCCGGAAGCACAGGCAGATTGGTGAGAGTTGAGGTAAGTGTGAGAGTAAGATTGGCCTGGGCAAGTGTGTGGTGAGAAAAAGCGCTATAGATAGGATCCTGGGGTAATGGAAAGAATCTGAAGATGGACAGAACAAATGGGGAATGTGGCTGAAGCCGCAGAAAGAGAGGTAAAATCACGGAAACCATGAGGGAGGAGACTTTTAAGGAATGAGCGGGGTCAATAAATGCCATAAATACTGCCAAGAGCTTACACAGGGGAGCAGCCATTCAGTTTGGCAATGAGAAGTTTTTCAGAGACATGACTTTTAGTCCTGAGGTAAGAAGACAGAGGAGAACTTGACAAGGAGGAAAGTGAGGATAAGAAAGCAAAGATGTCAGGAAAGTTGACTATGAATGCAGGGGGAGAGTTGAGTCTTGAGCTTTTAAGGGATGAAATAAGGATTGTCTTGTTCTGTTGGTTGGTCTGTTTCAGGATGGGGGATTTTTAAGAATGTTTGCATGCAGGATGTCAGTGGAAAAGAGAAGGTTCTGGGTTAAGGTAGAGGCAGAAAGTTTGAGAAGGAACAGAACCCCAGAGGGAGCAGTGTAGAAGTCAGCCATGCAGAGATAAGAGATGATGCAGACAAATCTGAAGCTCCCTCAGGAGATGAGGAACCATCCTGACGCTTGTCCTCATGTTCTCTGGGAAACCCGTGTCAGGATTCTGTGTTGCGCCTGATACGGTGAGTGAGATGTGGAGCTAGGGAGGAAAATAGAAACCCGCAAAAAGGATATGCAGGCATGAAGAAATATGGTGGGAAGGTGTCAGCGGCAGGTAGGATTGTAGGAAAAATGACATCTGGTGGCCTGATATCTGTGGAGGAGACAGCGAAATGCCAAGAGAAGTGGATTAGATATGTGATGTTCCCATTGAAAACACCACATAATTAAGCACGAGTTACATACTATCTGATATCCTCCATAAGTGAAGACAGGAATGTCCATGCTAAGAAAAAACAACTTAAGTGGATAATTTTGTCAAACACTCTCGATGTGCCCAGTACTATGCTTAGTATATACGTGGGCTGTTTTAATTTTCCCAGGATGCATTGTTGCTGTTTCTCCCTCCAGTTCACAACAAGGAAACTCGGGATTAGTTAAGCCACTTGTCTAAGGCCATCAAGCTAGTTTGTCAGAACCAGGTTTAGAAGCCAGGTCTGTCTGTCTCGTAATTGCATGCTCTTAAATATTATGTTTCCAGACGTAGAAACTTTTCTGACATAAATTGCCACAAAAGGTCTGATAGATACAAACATTTTTTTTAGAAAGGGGCCTTAATTGATTATCCTCCTGATGAGGTGAATATATGAGCTTCTTGATTCATCCATGCGCTCATTCATTCGTTTGTTTGTTTTAGTTATTTTTGTGAGCATGCCTAAGGAACTCGACAACAAGGATCCTTGTGTGAAGGAGACCCAATTCCACCCCGAAGGAGCTTTCTACTTCCGAGGAAATAGACAATCCACAAAAACATTCACTTATCTGTTGAAGGCAGTGTGAGAGAAGGCTGTGTAACCACCAAAGGCACCAGGGGAGAGGGGTTGCTCTTCCTGAAGGTCAGAAAAGATTCAGAGAGGAAGGGGCCCAGTCTGAGTCTAGGAGATGAGCCAGTGTTAGGCGGTGTTAGCCCGTGGGGCTTGGAGCTCAGGAGGCAGGGGCAGTCCATGGAACCACAAAGAAGCCAGAGTGGCGAGAGTGAGTTCTTGAAGAGCAAGAAGCTGTCTTCTTCCTGATTTTTGAGATATCAGCATGCCATCTGCATAATTATTTCAGTGATATATTTATTTAAATCAACTATTTAAAAATAATCTAGCTTCAAATTTAAGAATCCACAAAATTGCTGTTTTGCTCCGCAATTAATTATTTTTTCTAAGACCTTAAAATTTAAAATACACAGATACATCTGTGTATCTGCCATGTGCATAACAGAGTGAATACCCTGGGCCGGAGCATAAAAGGGAGAATCCAACTGGTGGGTCTTAAGCTTCCAAGACTTGGGACCACTTGAGAGTATAAAGGAAATAGGGATCCTCCCCAGGCACCAGGGTGCTCACAAGCACACAGGCTCACACGTGGTATTCTGCGTGTCATTTCACAACAGGAGGCCCTGGAGGTTCCTGGGTGCAAAGTTAAGTCACCCTGTGTAGGACTACGCCGGCTGCACCGTGAGTGGTGGTGTGAAAGCTTAAAAGAGCAAGCAGGAATCCACCTGCTATTCATCTTATTCGGATTCCATGAGGCCACCTGGTTGTACGAAATAGCCAGAGATATAATTTTAGGAACCTTGTCATCTTAGCAATAGGAAGGCAGCAGCCACAAGAGGTCCAGGCTAAATGCAAATGAGCATTGGCCTGTGTGGATTGGGTACTTCAGGCCTCCACTGACTGGCTGAAGGAACAGATTGAGCGAGCCCAGCAGGCAGCTAGTGGCAAAAAAAGAAAGCCACCGAGGTGCAGAGGCAGGGTCACTGCCCCCGTTGCGCAAGCACTCGCTTCTCAGCCTGTCAGCTGGCCTGTGGGGCAGGGAGGTGGGCAGTCTGGCCAGACCACGCTGAGAGGGTTTGGAGGGGCAGCCGGAGCCACCAACCAGGAGCAGAGTCATGCTCAAGTTCTCAGCTCCGCTGCTGAGCCTGGGGCCTCATTCAGTGACGCCCCTCCTCACCCCTAGAGAGAGAGGGCCAGACAGCAAGTAACGTGTGTCTCCCGGTGGCGGAACAATGCCCCTCAGAGGCCCCTCCGCCTCCCTCCAAAGGCCAGAAGAAGGAAGGATGGGAGGAAGGAAGGAAGGGAGGGAGGGAGGGAGGGAGGGAGGGAGGATGGGAGGATGGGAGGATGGGAGGGAGGATGGGAGGGAGGATGGGAGGATGGGAGGAAGGGAGGGAGGATGGGAGGATGGGAGGGAGGGAGGGAGGGAGGAAGGAAGGAAGGAAGGAAGGAAGGAAGGAAGGAAGGAAGGAAGGAAGGAAGGAAGGATGGACGTGCAGAAGAATGTGGCTGCTGCTTTAAATGTACCACTGTTTAAGCTCCAAACACGGTAGCCAAGAGCTCGTGTTAAATGGGGAGTAAATGAAAAGGTCAGAGTGTCCAGGGACCCAATTACCCTCAGCCTGGTGCACAGGAAGGCCCAATTAATCCTCATTAGCTCGGCTTCAGTGGGGTTACATGTGAGCGGCTCTGGCCCCTCCAGCTCCAGCTCGGGTTGTGTTCCTGGGTCCAAAAGCCCTATTGTGAATCTTGTTTTCTCAAGGCTCAGACTCCGCTGTAAACGCTCACTCGTTTGACCCAAGAAAAAAAGAGACTGTGGTCCAGAGGTAATGAAGTGTTCTTTCTAAATCTGTCTCATTTTTCTCTAAAATGAGAATTCTCTCGACCACACAGATATTACATGAATCAAGACACACCAAACTCCATCTCCCTTGCACACGCTTACACGTAGACTCTTCTGAATTCAGATGATCTGATTCTGAGTAAGAAGTTGGACCATGTCAACACAGCCTAATTGAAATGCTTTAAACAGAATGAGTAGCGTAATTAAATTGCTTATGCCTCTTGTGTTTTATTGGTTTAACAACCTATTATAATAAGTATGCAGTCGTTAAGCTAAACAGACAATTTGATGCTAACATTCTGTCACCGTAAGGTACGAGGACAGCACTGACAGGACCAGACCTCTGTGAAGACGGAAACGTTGTCTTGTGACAGTTCCGTCCTTCTGTTCTGGTATCATTTCCCCTCCTCCGTGTCCATTTGCTTTTCCTGTGTCCTTTCTCCACTTGGCACCACCAGGCCCCCTCCTAGTTTTCTCTTCCTCACAACCTTGTGCTCCAGTGGGGATCAGCTCATTCAGGCAGAGCCTCTTCTGGCCCGATATAATTTGGTGTCTTTTCAAGTCTGACCCAGGACCCCCTGCACGGGGGCAGGCAGGTGCTTGTAAACAGTTTGGATTCCTGGGCTCCACCAACTGAATCACAGTTTCTTGGAGCGGGAGATAAAAACAAGCATTTTCAGTAAGTTTCTCAGGTAACTGCTATGCATGTGCACATGTGTGTGCACGCACTCACACACACACACACACACACGTACACAAGCGCAGACACATGCACACATCACTAAGGTAAAGTAGTTGGCCTCCCAAAGGCTCTAACAGCAGTTTGTATACCCTAGAGACTGAGAGATTCTAGGACAGCACCCTAAGAGTTGATGTAGGCTGAGACACACGTAACATGTTTGATAACAGAGTTCCCTGTATGTGAGTTTCTCCCATCCAGGAATCAATGGCTCCTTCAGCAGAAAACCAGCAGAGAAGTAGCCAAGTTGAAATGGCCATAGCCCATCATACAAAGGCCAGAAATGAAAGCTGGTATGTTAAGAGAGTAAAAAGAGAAAAGGATACTAAAAAGGGAGATAACCTTAGGAAGGAGCAGTGGGGAACATGTTTGTACTTGATGATCTGATTGCCCGCGACTTGTCAACATGAGTGTTATTCTGATGTCCCCATGGTGGCAGGATGGGTGGTGCCTGAGCCACCTCTGATATGAGTGTTGAGTGACCAAATGTATGGGCCCTACTTCTTTCCTTTGCCCTGTACACATTGGCCGTAGGAAACAGGAGCTCCAATCCCGAGCTTCTCCCCTCCCGCCGCCCTGCACTCAAACGCACTCACTGCAGGAGCCCAGAGATGAAGCCTGGTGTCATTTCAAAAGTGAATTCTACATGGAGCACAGATCAGTCTAGTATGGCTCAGCCAGTTATTTTCTCACTCAAATACATCTGAAGGTAGGCTCCACCGCCTTTATAAAGTCCAAGGCTCCTTCTGTCTTTCTGATCTGCCTTCCTTAGAATGTAGGCTCCTCCTTGCCGCGGTTGTACCCTCACCTTTCCTCTGCATTCCAGGCCAAAGGAGGAAAAGGGAAGCAAAAGGAGGAAAGACGAGATTTCTGTCAGGAAAACCAAACGTTTCCTGAAACCCCAGAAATCTTCTGCTTCTCACTGGTAATAATTATCTGAGAGGGTTACCTCCAATTGCAAGAGAATATGATAAATATAGCTTTCATTTTAAAAATATGGAACATTGTCTCCTTGAACAAAATTGGGATGGTATTAGTAAACAAGAGACATACGGATACTAGCTCGGTAATGAGCAGTGAGTGACCAGGCCTAGAGATGTGCCCTTGGCCCATCTGGGGAAGATGATTCCTTTGTTATATGCATTTGCTTGTCCTTACAGTGTGGTATGAGTAGCACTGGTGCTAAGCTCCTTCTCTCTTCACATAGTTCCCCAGCTTTTAACATGTACCTAGAGCTTCTTGTGTCTAGTTTTAAGTCCATTCATTTATTCATTCATTTGTTCAGGCCCCACCCAGTGTCAGGCACCAGCCCCCCCTTCCCCCCGCCCTGTGCTGTGGGCATGATGGAGCGAGGCTGACTTCTGCTCTCACGGAGCTTACATGCCAGTAGAGGGAGGGAGACGCAAGAGCAGGTAAATAAATACAGCTCAGAGACGAGTGCTGTGATAAGGGAAGGAGGCGATGCAGTAGGGCACAGGATCTGGCAGGGTGCCAGATCCACTGCAGAGGGCGGGTGAGGGAAGCTGCTTGCTCAGAGAGTAATGAAAAAGGAAGGCAGTGGAGACCAGTGGTGGGCAGGCCAGTCAAGGAAGAATGGCCAGCACGTTCCAAAGGATCTGGGAGGAAAGTGTTGGTCTCCTGAAAATGTTGAAGGTGCAGCATGCTTGAAATCTAGGGCACAAAACAAGGAAAAGCCATCAGGAGAGAGATGGGCAAGGGTCAGATCACGATGCCCTTGTTGGGACAGCACAGGGAGCCAGTGAAGAGCCTGAAGCAGCTGTCAGGATGGTCACAGAAGGTCATGTCGAAATCTCTCTCAGTTCTTTAGCTCGGGTAACTCCATTCTAATGGTTTTCCTTTTATCTGGTGAGGCAACTGGGAGGGAAACAGACCACTTTATTTTTTAGTCTTTTATGGCAGTACCGTGTAGACACAGCTTCCAAAACCTGTGAATCAGAGCAGCCAGACCACACTGCTAATGTGTTCACTGACCCGTGACGTCTAAAGCCATGTCCCGAGCCATCCAGAGTTGGCATAAACTGAGCCTAGAACCCACTCCCTGATCTATGATGCTCCAATGAATCCTCAGCTGTGAGTGAGCCCTGGAGTGCTTCCTCGGCGGTCCTCCGGCTCCCTCACAGGCCACCAGGCCCTCCCACAAGTCATCAGGCAACCACTACTTCCAGCCAGTGAAGACTCACCTTGGAATTAACCCAATTTCTCTTTTTATCGTAAGTGCAGACCCCAAAGAGAAATGTCAGCATATATTCAGGATTTATAATGTGTGATTGCTCAAGGATGGAAATCAGGGTGGTATTGAAAATCCTCAGATACTGAATTAAAATGTGTGAAAATTCAAGCAGAAGATCATCTGGAAATCTACTTTTCTGAATTTCTTAGCAAATAATGAAGCGAGAATGGGGAAAGGAAGTAACGAGTGCAAGGACATACATAAAGAAGATATTTATTGGCCACTTCTTACTGTGTAACCATCATCTTCACACGTACTTCCCGGCCTTCATGTTAGCACTCCTCCAGTAGACAAGCAAGCTCGAGTTCAGAGAGGTTCAGCGAACTCCTGAAGGATGAACTCCCACGCTCCCCACTTCACCAGCCCACCTGGTAAGAAAGACCTTAAAATGAAAATCCCAGCTTGTGTCCTCTCTACAAACAACCAAGGAGAAGCAGAAGACCCGGGATCAATCTGAAAATCCTTCTGTCCACACAGAACTTACGTCCACACAAATACCTGCATATGAGTGTTCATAGTAGCTTTATTCGTAATTGCCAAAAATCAGTGGCAACCAAGATATCCTCGAATAGGAGAATGGCAAAACCAGTGAGTGGTACGTCCATATAGTGGAATACTATTCATTAATGAAAGAAACAAGCTGTCAGGCCCCAAAAAGACACGGAAGAACATTTGGTGCGGATTACTGACTGAAAGAAGCCAATTGATAGAGGCACCATTCCATAGGATTTTAACATAATATGACATACTGGAAAAGGCAACACTATAAAGACAGTGAAAAGATTGGTGGTTGTTAGAGGTTAGGGAGAGGGGTGGGGGGGGTGGGAGATTTTTAAGGTCATGAAACTATTATGGATGATGCTGTAATAGGGGGTACATGGTGGTATACATTTGTCAAGAGCATGGAATGCACAGCCTCGGGAGTGAACCCTGATGTAATCTGTGGACTTTAGTTAATAATAGTGTATTGACACTGGTTCATCGGTTGTAACAAATGTATCACATTAATGCAACATGTAATGATAGGAGAAACCCAGAGGGGAGTGTAAAGGAACTTTCTGTACTTTCCACACAATTTTTCTGAAAACCTAAAACTGCTCTGAAAAATGAGGTCTATGAAAAAGAGTTGCTGGCATGAGTCTTTCCTGGAAGGAAGACATGGAAGTTTGAGATGCTTGTGGTGGGCCTGCAGAGGTGGGAACTTCACGGGGCAGACAGGGCTGTTTCATGGAGACCCAAGCATTCAGTTGCACACCTGGCTCCTGCCACACAGCTGGAGGGGTGTGGCTACCACCTCTGACTCCAGAGTCCATAAGTTATAGGCAAAATCTAGAGGTGGGATCTCCCTTCTGATTTAAGTGTAGTCTGACTAGTATGTGATTAGGAATTTTCAAGGAGATGTGATCCTGATAGCTTAGGCCCATTGCACAAACAAGTAGCACTGTCCTCCTAGAGTGTAACCTTTAGACTGAGGTGACTCATGGTCACATAAGACTCTTCAGATGACTGAGTTTTCAGGTCATCGCACGGCATGTGGGCTGGCTGGCTGAGAAGTCCTCACGAGGGCTCCCACATCACTGGAGACACCAGGGGAGGAGGGCAACGGGAGAGACCAACTGAACCAGGCTGTGAACACTCAGAAATGCTAAACTTTTGATCTGAAAGACATGCCAAAACTGTGATTTGTCCTCTAAACATAGGACACGTCTCCTCATCTCTGGAGACATGTTTAAAGAATCCTGGCTGACGCTCCTGAGAACGGAATGTGTAACACTCCAGCAAGTCCACAAGGGAGGCATGACTGGTAGCCCAGGGAAGGAGACCTGGGCCACATGTGGAAGGAGCGGCCTGAAGTGCCCCTCCAGAGCACACAGGACCCAGGACCTCCCCCCTGCAGAGCTGGACAGCTGACTCGCTCCAACATGCTGCGTTCTACATTAGTAACTCGGCATGGCCACCGATGCTCACGGTCGTCTCAGAGACTACTGAGTGTTCAGCACAGGCAGGAGATCCTAGTGCTTTTCTTTCCCTAGGCCTTCCTGAGACCTACTGGGTCCCCCTTTATTCCATGCTAGTTTTCCCCACATGCCAGGACCTCAGCCTTAGAAGAACAGGAACTTGTCTCCTTTATCTCTTGGCTTCCAGTTCTATTGCCATTACATAGGTACCGTCTGCCCTAAATTTAGGAGATCCGCTCCAGACAGCAGAGGCCCTGCCCGACGCCCTGGCCGCCCCAGCTAATAATCATCCTTCTCATCCACCAAGGGCTTTCCAAGTGCTGGATACCACACTATGCTTTTTTCGTGCAGGATCTCATCTAAACCCCAAAACCTTTCGAAGATCTCACCGTCACCCACATTTTACGGAGGAGGAATGTGAACTTCAGAGATGCCTGCGGACTTGGGTAGAGGCAGAAGGCATGGCAGTGTTGAGATGACAACAGTGTGGCTTTGGACTCTTGGAGCCCCAGCGTGTCATGATAATGTGGTGACTACTCAGCTTAAGTAGACCAGACAGGAATTTGAGTCTTTCATATCACAGACTCTTGTGGTCTTTACATAACATCAAAAAATCAGATATGTCCCTGTTATGTCTATTTTCTCCCAATATTTTCCCAGTGGGAGCTTGAGATTTTTCCACTGGAGACAACTGGTTTATATTCCCCAAGAGTCAAGTGGAATGCCATGAATGAGCATGTCATTTCCTTGAATACCTTTGGTTCGCTCATAACCACAGATCGTGGTATGTATAAAATGGACATACAAACTTCCTGCATATTTGTCCCTCCCATTCCAGGCTTCCTACACCACAGGATGTTATGTATATCTAGGAGTTAATAGGGTTTTTAAAAGGGGAATTCCCCCTCACCCCAATATATTATAAGCCTCAAACCTAGTCAGTGACATGATGGGATTACCGTTTTTCTGCTCATGGATACCACAGAGCCATGGGGAACAGGAACAGCCAAAGCCCTTGGCCCAACCTTAACCCTGCCCTGGACAAAGTCTTCTTTCCAAGGGCTGGTCCCACCACTCACAGCACCCAGAGCAATCTTTTCTTTGGGACTCCTACCTCAAAATTCCCTGAGAAGTCTGCGGAAGACAGTGACACAGGGTGTGGCCTAGAGATTTTAGAGGACCAGCCCTTGAAGTCCTAGGCAGAAGGACTGAACTTTCTCCAGAATTGCTTCAGCTTCCAAAAGCAAATAAATGAATTAACCGTCTCTGTCTCGGTTCTAGAAGTAGTATTGATCTTTAAAAAAGAATTTTTTAAAAATATGAATGCTAAGAACTACATACTCAACATCTATGAGAGCCTGCATTGGGCAGGTGCCTTTGATATGGGTAAAGACTGTATAAGACTTGCCGCCTAGGAGTGTGTGTTCGTGCTGTGTAAATACAGTCATATTGTGTTTACCTAAATACAACCTAAATAATCATTTCTGAGATACCATAACTACATTTTTTATTGCACATTTCCTTTAAGTTGTGGCTGTTAGTTTTGATGAATATAAATGGAATTAGTACCAACATGTCAGTATCAAGACGAACATGGCCTTCTGCCCTGGACGCCTCAAGTTTCCCAGAGCTCTGTGGCTAAAGGGCAGCTTTTCTCCAGGTGATGCATAGATGGATCCCCAAGATCAGAGCTGTAAGATAGAGGCAGCTGATGTAGCTGCCTGCATGGGTGTAAGTGGGAGGTTCCACTGAAGTGTGGAGAGCAGTGGTGACAGGTGGGGATAGAGGAACAGACCCTTTAACAGAGGACACTTCTCCTCTCTTGGTGCCACTGGCATCCCCAGCTATGTGATACGAGGGGCCCAGTGCAAAATGCAAATGTAAGGTCCTTTGTCAAGACAGGACCAGCCAAGCATCACACCCAGCATGGGGCCCTTCTGAGTGCAGGGCAGCGTGTGATTGCACAGGTCAGGGGCCCATGAAGATGGCCTTAGCCAGGAGAGGATGGTGGACCAAGTTGACAGCAGCAGGACACAGAGACTGGAGCTTGCTCTCTTCTTGAGGTCTCTAAACCCAGAGCAGGACCCCATATGGATGTTGTAGGCGGTGGCCTGGGTTGAGGGGTCAGCTTTCCACGGCCACGTGCTATGCTGCCTCTCCCGGAGTCCAGCACTCCACCACCTCCACCAGCTCCCAGACTTCAAAATGCAAACCTGTCCGGAGCGTCTGAGCTCAGCTGCGTCGGAGTCTTCCATAACCTGGCAAGGAGCTTTTCTGAAAGCTGTGGGAGCACATAGCTGTGGGACTCAAGGTAGAGACCCAACACATCTTCCTTTCTCTTCTTCCCATTCTAAAACACTATGCATGTCTTCCAACCATGATATTTAAATTTTCTCCACTTTTATTCATAACTAACTCATTTAATTTAATTTTTTTCTATTTTATAACTTGTCATTCATGTTTTATTTAAAATATTTATTATGCTTCAAACATGCAAAAATAATGACATTTCAAATGTAATGGACATCCCAGCATATCTAATCTTAGATTTAATAAATTTTTGCATTTTGACATATTTCTTTCAGCTCTGTTTCTTTAAGAAAGAAATGACTCAGTCCGTAAAGCATGTGGCCCTTGATCTCAGGGTTGTGAGTTCAAGCCCCACATTGGGTGTAGAGATTGCTTAAATAAATAAACTTTAAAAAGCAGGGTGGGGCACCTGGGTGGCTCAGGTGGTTAAGCCTCTTGATTTCAGTTCAGGTCTTGATCTCAGGGTCATGAGTTCAAGCCCCATGTTGGGCTTCACACTGGGCATGGAGCTTACTTAAAACAAAAAACAAAAAGAAAGAAAGAAATATTACATATATATTTGAATATTCCATGTACTCCTTTCCCTTCTACTCCAGAATTAACCATAATCTTGAAGTTTCTTTAACTTCCCCATCAATAGTTTTATGTATCATACTTTGATACTTAAGTATCAAAACATATTACATAAATAAATATGTAATAGTTTCTTTTTCTTTTTTTCTAGTTGAAATATAGCTGACATACAACGTTAAGTTAGTTTCAGATGTACAACATAGTTATTAAACAATTACATGCATAATGAAATGCTTACCACGGTAATTATATTATATTATTGACTATATCTCCCATGCTATGCTTTTCATTCCTGTGACTTATTTATTTTACAACTTAAAGTTTCACCTATTCTGCTCTTCCATTTCCCTATTTCATCCATCCCCCCATCCCTTCCCCTTTGGCAACCACCAGTTTTTTCTCTGTTTTTACAAGTCTTTCTCTCTTTGTTGTTGTTGTTGTTGTTGTTGTTTGTTTGTTCATTCATTTGGTTTTTTTTTTTTTTTTAGATTCCACATATAAGTGAAATCATATGGTATTTGTCTTTCTCTGTCTGGCTTATTTCACTTAGCATAATACCCAAATTATATAATACATTTTCAACTTGTTTTTTTTTATTCCCTCAACACTTTCAGAATAGATCTATGTTGATACAGTACATCTAGGATATTCATTTTAACTGCTGTTTAGTAAGGCCCTATATGCATATAGGATAATTTATTCATGCCTCATGCATGAATCTTTCTGTTTCTTTCTGGTTTCTTGTTATTGTAAACATCGTGCAGTGAAGATCCTGGTATGCAAGTCCTTATGCGTGTGGATACATTTCTCAGAGCTATGGGTTGTAGAGTTTGAACATCTGCAAGTTGGGAGCAGCTTGACTGTATCCATCCAGGGCTGTACTGACTTAAACCCCACAATCAGTATGTGAGAGTCCCCAAATCCCACATCCCCTCCCACATTTATTATGAGACTTTTTTTTTTTTTTGCCATACTGATGGGTGTGAAGAGACATTTCACTGCTGATCTAATCTTCATTTCTGTCACTGATAGGATCAAGTATCTTTCCTTATGTTTATTGGACATTAGGGTTTTCTCTTTGCCAAGCATTTATTTATATCCTTTGCCATTTAAAAAATTAGATTGTTTGTCTTTCTTGTATTGCTGTGAGGTAGTTCTTTATCCATTCTGGTGTGGATTATTTGCCAGTTAAATTATTGCAAATATCTTCTGGTCTGTGGCTTACTTTCTCACTTTGGATGGTCTTTTGTTATACAGAAGATTTTAATTGTAATGTGTGAAATTTATCATTCTTTGTTTATACGGTTTGTTGTTTCTGTGTCTTATTTAGGGAATCCTTCTCTAGTCCAAGCTTATAAAAGTACTCTCCAACATATTTTTTAATCTAACTTAATAATGTTGTATTGATAATTAGGTCTTTGAACATAGCATATATTTCAAAATTGTGGTATAATTTACATAACATAAAATTTAACATCTCTCCAATATGTTCTTCTAAATATTTTAAAGTATCGGACTCCATATTTATGTCTTTAATCCTCCTGGAATGTAATGTTCTATGTTACAGAAATAGGTAACATTTGTATTAGGTAGGATGCTAATATTTCTGAAGTAGGATGTTAACTTACCTTGTTTCCAAATGGAGTTTTCTCAAGATCATTATATAATAGCACATTCTGTCTCCACTTATTTGTAAGGCCACTTCTGTCACCTGTCAAGTTCATCTTCCTTCGGTCAGTTTTTTCCTTCACTAACACCATGCTGCCTTCATTGCCATAACTTGATCATGAATATTGATACCTCATGCTTTGTGAGGATGCTTTGGGTTGCAGTTAATACTGGCATAAAAAGTGGGGGGTTATAAAATACCGTGTAATAAGAAGTCTGAAGGGAAATGGCTACTGCTCCTTCAGCCATCACTTTCTCATGAAATCCCATTCAAAAACAGAAAGAAGGGTGGAGACTTGAAAGACATCCCTTGCTTTTGATCCGAGGGGGGGGGGAAAGAAGACTTCTTTCCCAGAAGCCCTTCTAGGGATTTCTGTTTACATGTCGTCGCCCTGTCCTGGGTGTGACGGACAGCCATCCTTATTTCTTTTTCCTTAATAATTCTTTGTTGTCTTACAGACTATTTTGCCTAACATTAATACTAATATGCTGGTTTTCTTTTGGCCAATATGTCCCCGTATCTCTTTTCCCATCCCGTTACATTCAAAGTATATCTCTTTATGTTGTACGTATTTCTCTTGTATGTATCAGTCAGGATGGGCCATGCTATGCAGTGATAATAAACAGTTCTAATATTTCAGCCGCTTAACACAGCAAAGATTTCTTTCTCTCTCGAGCCTTGAGGCTCTGCTCCACCTGGTTCTTACCCTGGGTCCAGAGCAGCCACTCTCTGTAGCATTGCTAGTGGGCGTAGCAGAAGAGAGGAAAAACTTGGTATGTCCTGCCCTGGATGTTAGTGTTTCCACCCCCCTGTGACACACATTCACTTCAGCTTATGCAAAACTGGTCATAACAACTTCCAGAGCCAAATCTCACCAAGGAGCAGGTGAGTGAAATCCAAACCATGAGTCCAGAATGAGAATAAGAAATATTTAGTGAACTACATTAATAACTGCCATGGCTAATATTTAAATTGTTAAAATAAAATTCAATGTGGGAGCCTGTATTAATTAGTAAGTATTATATTGTATTATATTATATTATATTTACTGTGAATACTGGTATATGGACTAATTTGTGTTTTCTACTTACCTTGCTTTTATTTCTCTTGTCCATTTCCTTTCCTCTCATTTATTGGGGTAAAGAATCCATATACAATTTCTATTTATATTTGCTTATCTTTAAATTTTAATAAGTTCATTGAATGCAGCAAACCAGTATTTCTATATCACAAGGGACTCAAAATATAGTGAGTCTATGGAACGTCCTCCATTGTCTGTGGTGTTATTTTCTAACATTTTGTTCCACTTTGCTTTTAAGTAAAAACTATTTCTTGAAATAGTTTTTAAAAACTATTTTTAACAGTCAATACTCTTCAGAATTATCGCCCATTTTAACCATCATTTGCTCACTACTGCTCTTTATGTCCTATTGCTCATTGCAGGGTTTATTTTCTTCTAATTTAATTACAGCAAATCAATCTTTAATCAAGCATATTTAAAGAAGTAACTTCCACTCATTTGTCTGAAAATGTCTTTATTTTGCCTTCTTTTTTGAAAAGAAGTTTAGGTACTTCTAGAAGCCTACGCTTTCCATTGTCTTCAATATAAAGTTATTTAACACTTTGGAGATATCATTCCATTGTCTTCAGGTCTCCATTTTTGGTGATGAGTTCATTATCAGCCTAATTATCACTCTTGTACTTCCAATATCTTTTTTTCCCAGCTGCTATGAAGACCTTCTCCTTGACTTTGGTGTTCCATAGCTCCTCTGCAATGTGTCCATGTGAGGATTTTGTTTTTAATCTATCCTGCTTAAAATTCATCAAGCTTCCTACATTTGAGACTTGATGCTTTAAGCAATTCTAGAAAATTCTCTGCCATCATCTTTTTGAATGTTGCCTCTCTTATCACTCTTTTTGTTCTGAAATTTTAATTTGACAGATTTTAGACTAAGTCTGTCCTGCATTGTGCTTACCTTCTCTTTCACATTTCCATTTATATATCACCCTATGCTACATTCCAGGTAATTTCCCAGATTTTATATTTTTTTGTTGTTGATTTTTTTCTTCCACTATGTTTAATGTGACTTATAGTCTATCCTTTGGCTTTTTAATTGCAGTTTTTTTTCTTTGTGGAAAGAGGCTTAATTTAGTTCTTTTGATTAATTAGATTATTCTTTGTACACAGTGTCATGCCTTTCTACACATTTTCTGTTCCTTTTAAATAAAATAATAATTTCAGATAGTCTCATTTCCTGGTTTCAGATTGTTCTGTTCTAGTTCTTAGGAGGGGGCGTCATCTTCCTATTGATTGTGTGTATTGACTCTCTCTTATGGTGAGTCATTAATTGCTTTTATCATTTGCAGTGTTCTTCCTGCAAGTTCATCTTGACATTTTTCAGACTGGCATTTTTTTTTTTTTTTCCTGAACAGTGATCTCTCATAGAAAGTAACTCACAGTCTGATCTAGCAAAGCTTTAGGGACTGACCTCCACTACAAGCTGCAAACACACACAAGAGTTGGATGAACTATAACAACAGACCAGTATTTAAAACATGTCTGAGGGGAAAAAAATAAGTCTTTTTTTTTTTTTTTTGTCTTTAAGTCACCAGCTCTGAATCCCTAATGGTTTTGTTTTGTTCGAGGAACCGAAGGATTTCACCTGTCTGAGACCAGATTTCATGTTAATTACCGAGTTGAGATTCTGTGCTAGCTGGCACTACAACTCTGATTGTCACTCTGTGCATGTGACAGGCTGGAGACTTGCTTCTTTTTCTAGGCTTCACTGAGCCCTGGCTAGAGCAATCTTCTTGCAGCTTGCCAGGTTGGTCCCGGTGGTTTGCCTCTGAGAGTATTTTCACAGAGCGACTAACCAGCCTCAGTTCAAGCACCATGCCTTGTGGAGTCAAAGCCCATGTTTCCTGTCAGTGTGTGAGTGTTAGTCCTTCAGCCCATCAATTGTGGGACACTTAGCTAAGTCTGAATTACCCCGCTATCATCGCTGTGCACTGGCCAGGAGTTCACTCTTCATTTCTGACAACTGGAGATTCCTTCTATTTACTTTTCCCCTCAGATGTGTTTTATAAACTGCTGTGTTGTTCTAACTTATCCAGAATTTTTATGTTGTGGCAAGAGGTGCAATAGTTCAGGGCTCCCATGGCTGGAACCACTCAGAGCTTTACTTTCTATGTAAGAAATCACCACTCAGGGAAAAACATCACCAATCTATAATTACTTTTATGGAAGTTTATTAAAATATTGAATTTCCTCCATGAATAAAACTTGGAAATACATATATGAATGTGTTAGAATGGTATCTACACCTCCAAGTAAGAAAACTGTTCTCCATTACATCAGTCACTGTTTACCTTTTGTGTCTCAGTCGTGGCCACATTGTTCTAAATCTGTGTTTTAATAATGAAACTTTTCAAAATTAACATATGGAACAGCATTTTTGTTAAACTATTTACTTCTCATTTCTTGTTTCCAGGTTTAATTTAATATTATCCTTCACTGCAGCTACCATACTTTGTAGAAAATGCGTTCTCTTGCAGAGCCAAGGAAATGTAAAACAAAAATGACACACACACATGTCCCAAAAGTATCCATCTGTTCACTCACCCTTCTGGAATTTAGGAATTTTTTCATATACTAGTATGGAGACTTTTCCCCTTTAAGGCTCGTATATCTGATATTTTGTGGGACCTGGTAAATCCATAACATAGCATGAGATAAGTTCCAGGGAGTAAGATAACATTTGTTATTTACAATTCATTCAATCCCCTTGACAATTGAGTGTTATTTTCACTTTAAGAGAAATGGTAAAATGAATGGGAATGAAAATTAAGTGCTGGGAGTTGGCAAAATAGGACCTGTATGTTGGTGAATATTGAACACAGGGAAAATGACAAGTGACAGCCAGCTAGGAATTATATTTCATGGGAAGGTACTTCATAGCCAACTATAGACAGAGGGGATTACTGCTCTTAAAATCCTGTTTTGGAATATTTCTTAAGATTTTTTTTTTAAACTGTTTGTTTTCCCTATAGCCAAAGCCCCAGAAAACCTGTAGTAGTCCTGCTCCTTGCTGTGTTCAAGACCAGAGCTGTTGTGGAGAACGCCGCCCCCACCCACCCAGGCAAAAGTTGTATTTACTGAATCAACTCTAATTACAGCTTTTGCTGAGGTTGTGAGGTCAGGAGAAGCATGAACACAGCCTTCTCAGAACGAAAACATGAGGTTGGAAAATTTGATCTGCTGAATTTGTTTTCCCAACCCAAATATAGGTAAGCTGTCTATCTAAGGTATATAAATAATTGTGCATTTTTGGTGGATCTTCTATCTCATCATCATAAAAACTATGAAAACACTATAAAGGCCACTACTAATACATGAACAGGTTGGATTTCGGAAATACATTCATAAGTACAGGAACAGGAATGAAGTGAACTACCATCTCAGGAACTGGGAAATAATTTTGTCCCTTGAGAGTTACATTAGAAATCGACCCACAAGGGATTAGGGTCAGGAGAACCAAGTCACTTTAATGTGGTAGAACTGATGGTTCTGATATATCTGTGGCAAAGGCATGCATGGATGATGTGTAAGTTGATGTAAATTCGGCAATTCATTGCTAAAATTTGAAGCATGGATCTAAACGTTGATCCAGCCAAAAGACATACTTAAGAATATATGAAGTAATCATTTCAGTGCTGTCTATAGGGAAAAATAAAAAAATAACCCACGTTCAATGAGGTTGGTTAAAGAATTGTTAGTAACTGTTAATAATTATTTATAACTATCAATAATTACTAAACAAATTTATAGAATAGTTCGTGCAACACAGGAAAATGCATCCGTTAGCCTCTTTACTTTTGTCTACTACTGCTTCTCCAGACTTTATCAGGTAGAGGGAATTCCTCTAGAGGGAAACTTAGGGATCCCTATATTTTGTTTCATTTTTAAAATCATTCGTAGCATGTAATTCTCTAAACTTAGAACTTGGTTTTAAGAGAAAACGTCTCTCTCTATCTAACTTGAGCCCTCTGGAGGTAGATGGTCTAGAAGGGCTGGCGGTTCTTTATGCCCCCCTCATGCCCTTCTCTATTTCCTCACCTTTGCCCCATTTTCCTATTTTACAAACTGTGGCTCTGACTCAGGGTTTTGGTGGGGGAGGAGAGAGGTAAGGGAGCAAGAAAGTTTTTTGAATGGTTCTGTAATGAGAGGTACCATGCTCCTGGGGTCTGGCTGGAGGTTGAAGCTTTCTTTCTCTGCTAGGCCCTTCGCTGGTCTTCTGGAGGCTCCCCTCTGGACTCATTTGATTGCATTTTCCATGACTTTGCACGTATTCCCTAAAATACGGCACCATCCTCATAGCAGCTCACTAGACAGAGACTCTGTAAGTCCCAAGCCCTCCAGAAAATCCTCCTGGGGTGCATTGAAGATGGTTCCACCAGTTCTCCCTGTCTGTGAGGCCACATCTGGCCCATAGGAAACACCCACATTCCTTTTCCCCTGAGGGCAGGCAGACCCAGCCTGGTGCAAGTAGCCCATCTCAGCTTTTAAGTTTTCTAAGCAGAAGTCGGTCATCAATTTACTAGGTCTCCGCAACTAAGGAGAACATGTATCAAATCAATTATGAGTGGTCCTTGAAGCTTCTCTCTCCTTTTTTTTTTTTTTTAAGATGTTATGTATTTGTCAGAGAGAGAGAAAAAGCACAAGTAGGGGCAGTGGCAGGAAGAGGGAGAAGCAGGATCCCCACTGAGCAGGGAGCCCGACATGAGACTCGATTCCAGGACCCTGGGATCATGACCTGAGCCAAAGGCAGACACTTAACCGATTGACTGAGCCACCCACGCATCCCAAAGCTTCTCCCTTTTAACCAACAACTGGATGTGGAATGGAAAGCATCCTACTTCCCATCTCTTTCTGGTTGGAATGGGAATTCTTATATCCCACTAACTGCTCCATTCAGTGAAATATTTCTAAAACCTTTCCTAATCCCTATTCATGCTTTTATAACCCTGATGTGAGGGAGGGCCCTAAGAACTATGCAACTGATCTTTTAACATCTCCTTTGAAATTCCTACCATGTGGAATGTATTGTTTTCAACTTCCTTTGTCTTTGCCATGTATTGCATCTCTGTATCTTAGTGGAAACTACATGCCACACATGAGGACATGAATGGCCCCTACCCAGTAACTCCAGACTTTTTGATCAGGACAGTGTCAATGCTTTGGGGGAGACTTTGTGTATAGGAAGGGAATTCCTGAAGTTAAATTTGTGGGCAAGGTATTATATATCCGAATTGCTCTGCAAGGCAAAAAAAAGTGAAGAATATGATTCCTCCTTATAACAGGGAAAAAGCAAAAACAGAATGGGAAGGGGGAGAAAGTGCATGGCTGAGTAACATGGCTTAGAAAAAAAATTCATAGGAAAAGGATGTCTACTATTTAAATGTAATAGTCTTCACGTCCTGAAGTGAAGAGGGCTACACATCAAAAAATTCCTCATTTGGATGATTTGTTGTTACTGTCGAATCAAAGAACGAACCTGATTTCCACATTTGGGTCTATGGCCAGAGCAAAATAAAGCCACAGCTGTAGGCTGAACAGTAGAGAATGGAATTCAGAAGAAACAGGAAGTCAGAGTCACAGGTGATCATTAGAATGTGAGATTCTGGGAAGTTGCCAGAATCCTGAGAAGAGCAATGAAATGAAGGACCAAGGCATCTTATCTAGATAATAAGGAGCAGAGAGACCCATTTGACATCTGGCTTATACATATAAGTATACATATTAAAATGTCTGGAAGATGTTAACTGTGGTTATTGCTAGATGGTGGGATTACAAGAAATCATTATTTTCTTTTTCTTTTTTTTTTACTAATATATGTTTCTTAGGTTTTCTGCCATGTTTCTGTAATTAGAAAAAACAATTTTGACTAACATAACATAATAAAAAATTATTATAAAAAAAGAAAAAAACAATTTTGAGTTTAAGGGAAAAATAAAAGAAAAATTATGAATCCGAATCAGGTGAGTTAAGGAGACAGAAATCCATGGGCTCCACCTTGGCAAGTTCATCCTAGCTATAATGTGCTATCCTGCTAGCAATTACATTTCAAAATGTAGAACAATAGATTTCTATTTTGGTTTAAATGTATATCAGTCTCTAAAATTAGTTAACGTGTCCACTTAATGTACTTACCAAAAAATAAAAATAAATAATAAATTTCCATCCCTCCACCTTGATCAGAAATATAAGCCTTGGAGGGGATGTGCTAGTGCCCTGTCTCCTTCTGGGAAATGGACTTGGGTCAGGAAAGTAGGCTTCCCAGGAGAGGTAAGGGGAGAACAGTAGAGAGTTGTCACCTTTTCAATCTGATTTAAAAAAATCAAATAAAGATGATGCCCAGATAATATAGTAGTAAGAGGTTGAGCTCTGAAATCTGCTTACCTGGATTAGAATCATGGCATTGCCACTTACTAACCAAGAACATGTTTCCTAACTACTCTCTTTTATAAAATGAAGGTCATCAGAGGACCTGTCTCATGGGTTACTATGAACATTAGCTTAGCTCATATGTGCAAAGCACTTGCCGCAGTGCTCAGAACATAGTAATGATCACTAAATGTCAGCTCTAAGGACTGGTACTAAGTCATGTAGCCCTGCTGTCATATAAATCCCCATCTGCCACCCCTGCCAACTTGTTTCCTTTGTGGGACCTCACTTGTTGACTACCGGGAACCAATACCACTGTTTCTTGTCCAAGATGGGAGTTCTTGATTTAATGAAAGTCTTCAGGTTCAGCCTTTTGAGTCAATACTGAGCTTCCAGGTCACCCAGATATTTTGCACTATTTTGCAGTATGTCTGCAGATGTATCCCTTGTTGTAGACTATAAAATTGCTGGTATGAGATGTTTCATGGACTATTTGGCTCCGAAGATCAGGGATGAAGGAGAGGATCTTAGCCATTCTTAAAATCCAAGAAAATAAAGCTAAGCTCTTTGAGAACTGCTTCTGAGATGCCAGCGTATGCTTAAGTTTCTTCTGTCACCAAAAGTGTATCTCTGAGTGCATTTGTAGATATTGATTTCTGTCAATAATCTATTTTTTTCCATTCTCTGCAATTTGTTTAAAGTCCAAAGTCAAATAAACAAAACAAAACAAAACAAAACAAAAAACTTTCCCAGCCCAGCCAGGGAGAGGAATGATTATATATAGGCTAAATTTGTCATTAACTCTGCCAGACAAATTCCCCAAACAGGAATTATTATTGGTCCATTTTAATGTAGAAGTCCGAGTTCAGATAAGATAACTTAACCAAAGGCACAGGTAGGAAAAAAGGACCAAATTTTTTTCTCCAATTTCAAGATGATTGCTTAATTTTTGGAAATAAGACTGGAAAAAGATATGTTCTTTCTCACCTCTTCTCTATGAATGGGAGGAAGAAACCAAAAATTATTTAACTTAGCACTTTTGAGTGTTACATTATCGAGAATGTATTTGAAGATTCACATTGTGCATGAGGTTAATGGATAGGAGGCAAGAAGGGGAAAAAGAAAAATGAAAACAAAACAAAATAAAGCTTCAGGTCAAGGAAGTTTGGGTAATGTTGTATTAAACCAAAAGAGATAAATTTACTTATTGTGGGAGTTCTCAGACTCTTCATTCCTGTGTAGGTCTCCAGAATTATATTATGGAGTACTGTATTTCTCAAAGTCATCTGGGAGAGTTTTTAAATGGGAAATTTCCCCTCAGTTAGTATTCCTCCAAAGTTCTACTCTATTCCCATTTGGTGAAACTCAAGTATATTTGACAGAGTGTACAAAACATTTTGGAGCGACATGGGAAGGGGGGCAAAATATAATGAAAGTAAGTTTTCGTATAACCTGTTGATATTAATAGTAGAGTTAGTGATATGAAAAGTCTGAAAATGGTGATCCAGTGAAAACTGGGTGAGAAGCTTCCTGGATCGTGTGTGTGTGTGTGTGTGTGTGTGTGTGTGTGTGTGCATGTGCATATGTAGCTAAGGATGTGTGTGTGTGTTTTAATACAAGAACATAATAGCTTTTAGTTTTTTCATTGTTCATCACCATGTTTTGGCTCATGATCTTAAAGGAGCTGGCAGCATGTTATTAAAAAGGTGACACAAACTGGTTCTTGAGGAATGATCCCTGTGAGATGAGTCAAGACAAAGCAACAAATACAAGGGAAAAAATGAGCGAAAGGGGAAGACTACAGTAGCAACTTCTCAGTAGACAGCATTTTGGATTTTTCCCCCCATGGCTGTTGTGGGAAAACAGGGGTAGTAGGGTTTTTTTGGCACTCACTTAAAAAAAAAAAAAAAACCTGAAAGTTTTTCTTTTAAAACAATTTTAGATTTATAGAAAATTTTAGAAGGAAATACAGAGTGTTCCATGTGCCCCAGACCTGGTTTCCACTATTATTAGCATCTTATACTAATGTGGCACATTTGTCACAATTAATGAACAAATATCCATATCCGTACATTATTATTAATGGGATTCCATACTATAGTCATATTTCCTTGGTTTTTACTTACTGCCTTCTTTCTGTTCTGGGATCCCATCCAGGATAGCACGTTACATTTACTTGTCCTATCTCTTTGGGCTCCTTCCTCTTGGCTATGGTAGTTCCCAGACTTTTCTCGTTTTTGATGATTTTGACAATTTTGAGGAGTACTCATTAGGCATTCTGTAGAATATTCTTCAGTTGGGGTTTGTGTGGTGTTTTCTCATGATTAGATAGGGCTTATGGGTTTGGGGAGGTAAACCACAGAAATAAAAGTGCCGTTCTCATCACATCTTTAAAGCTGCCAAGGAGATAGTGGCAAACTATGGAAAACACTGTATGTTCACCAAAACCTGTTTCTATTTTTACCTAAGCATATAGTTAGACTACATTTCTTATCCTCCCTTAAAGTTAGTGAGGCCATGAAACTGGGTTCTGGCTAACAGAATTCTTAAGCTTTGCCCACAACAAACCTACCATGGATTTTCCACGTTATTTGCTCATTCCTCCCACTCTGGTCAAAGGCAAAGACTCCAGTGGAGAATCTGATACCTAGGAAATGGTAGAGCAGTAACAAAGACAGGTGCTGGATCCCTGAATGACCCTGTGGAGCACAGCCCTAAGTGGCCTACAGTGCACTGTGATGTGAATGAGAAATTAACCTTTGTTATGTGAAGCCACTGAGGTTTGGGGATTCGAAGGAACAGAAGTGAATCTTCCCTCAGTAACACAGAGGGGATCAGGGTGAAACTCTGCTGCTCACAATATGGCGAGGAATCCATCTACCAGGAAAACTCCCTACCTACTCCCTTTGTCAATCTGGTCAGTCAGGGTGTTTTCAAAGAGAGAGCCAATCTTATGAGTATCCCTTCCTTTCAGCAAGTCCTTTCAGCAAGTCCTTCCAGGCCAAGGCCTCCCTGAAACACCAGACCTTCAACACCATTTATGAGGTGCTGTTCTAACTGAAAGCAGAAACCATGCTGATAAGGGGTCTTTCCTGAGCTTGTCCCTCTTGGTGCACCCCCATTCCTACTTCCACACATATGCATTGTCCAGCCTAGGGACCTTTTGTGTCGTGAATGTTGTCATTCAAGGGAGGAAGCAGGAAAGGTATTTGGGGAATATATGTCACTGGATTCTTAGGTTAAAACAGGCAAATCTAGAAATAGTCACTCCGAATGTGTTTTCCATACTGTGGAGAGTTCACACTGAGTCTTCCATGTCTCAGGGAGTTCATTGTCTGACAGGCCCTGCCAGGAGCCACCCCTGAACAGTCATGTTACCTCAATGCAGTTGAAAAGAAATGACCTGATGCCAGTGTCACCTGAAGGATGGGAGACGGAAACATCCATTTATTTCTACCTAGCCCAAACCTGGGTGATAGTAAGAGTCATCTGGAGAGCACTTAAAAATAAAGAAATTGGGGGGGGAGGTGCTGCCTGGGTGGCACAGTCAGTTAAGTGCCTAGCTCTTGATTTTGGGTCAGATGGTGAGATGGAGCCCCACGTCGGGGTCTGCACTCAGCGCGGAGTCTGCCTCATATTCTCTCTCCCTCTCCCTCTGCCCCTCCCACTTACACTCTCTCAAAGATTCTGACTCACAGGTCTAGAATGAGGCCTGAGAATCTATATTTTTTTCAGTGTTACAGGAGGTAATAATCACCCAAGTTTGAAAACCTCTGCTTACAACCACTTTCAGTAGTAGTCTGACACGCTAATTAGTAATACACTAATTTATTTCACTGAATCAGTTGCTTAAAATTAGCATGTACATACACGCACGCGCACACACACACACAATCAAACCAATGCAAAGTAAAAAGTCTCTGTTCACTCACTATTAATTTTTTTTTTTTTTTTGAGATGAGAACCTCTTGTCTGAGTTCCACCTCTGTTCCATTGTCCCTTCTCTCACCCGTTACTCCTTCAATGACCACCAGACTACTGGGGAGAAAAAGTCTTCTCATGGTCAATGATTCACATCAATATCTCCTGCCTACAATTGTATCCTCCTTTAATTAAAAAAAAAAGTTTAGGCTACAAAAATAACTTCTCTTTTTGTTTTAAAAAGATCACAATTTTAAATACTTCTTGAGAAAGGAATGGATTACCAGCATACGCTATACATGGAGTAACATATGCTATCTACTTTCATTTGATCATCCTCAGTTTCTCCAACCTGTTCCTACAGATGCTGTAAAAGCCGTGTCTTTGATGTATTGTGTCTGGAATTCAGGAGTTTAGTAGAAGTTTTCTTAGGGATCCTATGTTGCTATACAATTCTCCCTAGTTTCATTTTTCCTTGTTTAAAAAACCACGTCTTTAGTAATCAGTTCAAACTGATTGCTAGGATTAGTGTCAAGTTTGGTACTTTCCCCTTCAGTGATTATCAGCTCCAGCCTGGCAATCACACCCCCACATCCTCTCAGTTCCCTGGAAGAAACTGGAACTCACTAGCAGAGGCTGGGATTCTCTTATACTTTTCAGATCCCTTTTATCATTATTTATTAGGGTTTTCCAATTTAGAAATTTTGCTAATTGACTGCAAAGGTTATAGGCCCTAGTACACATAATATGTTACACACATATGAAAAAATATGAATGAATGAAAATAAAAAATCTTATCTGCTTATCCACACAAAGCTTCCTTCTCAGAAGCCATATTGACTCACTGACTTTAACTGAAACAACATTAAGTCATAACTGTCTTATTGTGTGAACCCAACACAAGTCAAATCAAGTGGTAGATTCAGTCAACTGTTTTGGTTTGTCTTTGAATTGGTTTATAGTTACACAAAGAAAAAAAAATCCTGAATGAAAAAATGATCAAAAAAGAAAGAAAGAAAGAAAGAAAGAAAGAAAGAAAGAAGGAAGGAAGGAAGGAAGGAAGGAAGGAAGGAAGAAAGAAAGAAAGAAAGAAAGAAAGAAAGAAAGAAAGAAAGAAAGAAAGAAAGTATGTTTTCAAGGGAAAACCTTTCTGATAGCGTTTTTATTTTTATTTTTTTATTTTTTAAAGATTTTATTTATTTATTCAACAGAGATAGAGACAGCCAGCGAGAGAGGGAACACAAGCAGGGGGAGTGGGAGAGGAAGAAGCAGGCTCCTAGCGGAGGAGCCCGATGTGGGGCTCGATCCCATAACGCCAGGATCACACCCCGAGCCGAAGTCAGACGCCCAACCGCTGTGCCACCCAGGTGCCCCAAAGCGTCCGACTCTTGATTTCGGCTCAGGTCACAATCTCAGGATTGTGAGACTGGGCTCCACGCTGGGTGTGGAGCCTGCTTAAGATTCTCTCTCTCTGCCTCACCCTTTGTCCCCCCACCTCTAAAAAAAAAAGGAAAATGATCAAGGCTAATTTCATATGAAGTATGTTTCTGTTATCTGTGCTGTGAAATAAACTCAAAATGTAGTAACTTAAAAAGATCACATTTATTTTGCTCACAAGTCTGCAATTAGGGCAGGGTTTAGTAGAGACAGTTTCTCTCTGCTCCACTGTGTCACTCCATATCAGCTGGGAAGGCTTACAAGTCTCCATTTGGCTCTACTTGGCTGGCAGGGATAGGGCAGTGTGGGGGTGGGACTTGAAATCATCCGAAAACCCCCTCACCCACAAGCATATTGCCCTGCTCTGCAGGAAAAACTTACAGAGCTGGGGGTTGGGCTGCTTGGGCTGCTCAGGCATGACTGTCTCACTTGGAGATGTGCTTTCTCCCCAGGATGCTTCCAACAGAGCTTTAGGGAAGCTGGACTTCTTATATGTCAGTTCAGGGCTCCCAAGGTACTTGTGGAGAGAAACTGAGGGAGACAGAGAGAGAGGAGCTACGCTTTATGGCCTAGCCTTGGAAGTCATGCAGCCTCACATCCGCAATATTTTATTCATTGCAGCCAGTCACAAAGGCCTTCGCAATTTCTCGGAGAGAGGATTTAGACTCACTTTATGATGGAAGAAGAGCAAAGTTATAGAAGAGCATGCAAGACCAGAAATCTTGTTATGAGAGATTAGGACGATAAATTATTGAAAACATCTAAAATTAATGTTTTCCTTTCTTTAAGCAACTAAATATGTCATGATCAAAATCTTATCAAGTAGCCACTTGAAATTCTGTCAGAATATTTGCCCTCCTAAATCAGCTCATCGCTGCAGACACACACACGCACACACACGCATACACAACATACACACATACAAATGTATACACACCACTTCTTTATTATTATATTTTTATCTATGTCCTCAGCCAAAGCTTCTTTCTCAGAAGTCAGAACTGACTCACTGGCTATCAATGAATCCAGCATCAAGACACAACAGTCCCCAATGTGGATGCAGGCTGGTGGGTTCAGCCAAATTGTTTTTGGTTCATCTATGAACTGGGTTATGGATCCCAAGAGAAGGAACTGAAATCATCAAACTAATTTCACATGATGTACTAAGAAGAACACAGTACCACATGAAAGAGCTTAGTGATTCGTTTACCAAGCCATCTTGCTCTATGTAAATGACCTGTGATAAATGACTGGTCAGCCAAAGGAGCAGAAATCATGTATTATTTCCGCAGTTTGAAGTGAAATGCCATTTGTATTTATCATTGTTCTGAAACAGCACAGTAGATTGCGTGGGACAAAACTCTCTGCAAACCCATAAGTAACTTTTGAAAAAAAATAACAATATAAGATTTTATCAGAGGTTCTTTACTTGGATTATCAATGGTGACTTGCAGATGGTGTTATTGCTCAGACAACTGTGTAACTCACACAGAAATTTACAAGAGTTCTGAATGTGGAAATACTTAAATAAGGACAAGCTCTCTTGCCTTTCATTTAGAATTTTCATTATAGATCCTGAGAGTCGAAAAGTACACCCTTCACTCTAGCATGATACATCTCCTGGTTTTGCATTCTTCTGCTTTATTTTAATTTTTCTTTTAGTTTCTCTGGATATAAGATTAGTGTAATTGAATGAATGGGTGGCAGTCTCCTCACCTAAAACTTAATATGAATCTTAGAGCAGCCCTGTCTAGAGAGAATGGAAGTAATCACAAAAATGAGGCTATTTGATATAATATTTCTTACAAATCAGTATTACTTAATGAATTCACCATTGAGGGCCTCAAATAGCTGCCATTTATCATTTTTTGAGCACTTGCTCTGTGCAGGTGGTGTGCTGACAACTTTAGGTAACATTGTCTTTCTGATAATGACAAATTTCTATGCAGCTGGTGTTATTATTCCTATTTTACAGGTAAAGAGACCACAGCTCCTAGAGACTGAGTAACTTGACCAGGATCACAGAGTAGTGGAGCTGGGTTGAACCTAGATCTGTCAGACATGAACTGCTGCCCTAAGCCATTATAGTACACTGCCCTTTACAGAGACTTAAAAACTGCCCCCCCAAAAAAGAAGAAGAAGAAGAAGAAGAAGAAGAAGAAGAAGAAGAAGAAGAAAAGAGAAAAGAAAAGAAAGAAAAGAAAAAAAAAGAAAAGAAAAAAGAAAAAGAAAAGAAAGCAGGAAGGAGTTTGCGAGGTGATGGGAAGAAGCACAGCAGAGTGTGAGCTAATTAAGTCTGGAACCTCATGAGGAGTGTAAGTAAATACTCCAGAGTGAGAGAAAGTTCACTGGAACTAATGAGGGAGGGTCCCTGGGCCCTGGAAAGAGGCTGGTTTCTGGAAATTTCCACACCTGAGAAACTGCCAGCTGAATGGCAAATGATTACAATTCTAACAGTCTCAGTTTGGCTTCCTCGGTTATTGGTTGACCTGGGGCTGCACTCAAGAAAGATACAAGAGTGGAACTGAAGTGAAACAGGGAAAGAACAAAATATAATTCATGAAAGGAACTGGATGTAATTCAGAGGAAAAACGGTGCTTTCAAAGTTACACTGTAAAGGGAAAAAACAAGCTGGTTTGGGGTTGGAACGGCAGACGTGCTCCCACTAGTGCCTTCCCAGCGCCTCCTATGTGTCCACAAATGTACATCTGTGAGCTTGTCTTCAAGGTTCGCTATATGTCGGTGGGGCTGTAGCAGCTCTTGTACCCTGTCCAGGTTCAATTGGCAAGGTGGGGGACTACTTACATTGTTTTCTGTCCCATGGGATTATAATTCTTTCACTTTTCTCACCTCATTTTATCTTATCTAGTTTGCTTTAAACCCTCTGACACGGTGCTTTGCAAACTTAATGTGCTTATGAATCACTTGGGAAATAGTGTTAAAGTGCAGATTCTTGTTTGGTAAGTCTGGGTTGAGGCCTGAGTTTCTGTATTTCTAACAAGCCCCTAGCAGCTGTGGATGCCCTAGTCGGGGAACCACACTTTGAGTCATGGGGTTCTAAAAAATAAAATCCTCCTAGCACAAGAGAATGAGGATGGTTTCTTTCTCCCAAGAAAACACTTCTGTTTTGTCACTACACCCCATTTTCTGTATGTTCTAACTTGTGGCTGAGGCTGAGGACAGGATGGACAGCAGGTGCCACACCAAATCCCAGGCCTGTTCCCAGGCCTGTTTCTCCCCTATTCCCTCCTCCCTTCGCCTGATTCCATCTGGATGGCTGGCCTTCCTTCCTCTCCAGAGGGAATTCCACTGAAACAGCTGCTTCCTCCTCATGTGTAGCCACCAGTGTTCTTATAGAACGGTTAGAATCTAGAGCTTGGAATCGAGCATGAGAAATCAGCTGCCCTAGGCTTCCACCCTCAGTAAGTAAATGTTTAAACCACTCAAAGGGGGAGAGAGGCCCGTTTTCCTCACCCAAACCACCATCCTTTCTTTTGTATTTTCTTAACTGTTCACATTTTCAATTATCAGCATGGGTCTGGTTCAGTTCGAGACTCAGTCGTGAGGACCATATTTGGATTAATTTGGTTCCAGGTCAAACATTCCAATTTCACACATTTATCCCATGATTTCCTAATGCTATCAAATGACACATCGTTTTATTTTTTTCCCTTTGTTTTTCTCTTTCAACTAATTTATTTAATGGGTCCAAAATGGGTGATTAGACCATAAAAACATGTGGTATCCTAATTGGATTTTGAAAATGTGTAAACATGGCCCTCCAGTGGCTTCCTATTACCATCTGGACCAAATAGAAACTTCTGACCATTGATTCCAACTCTCCTCTACCTACCCCACCCTGGTGCTCCTCTCATTTGTTACTTCTCTTCTCCAGGGTCTTTCTGCTCCAAGGAGGCTGGGCTTGTTCTTTTTCAAAACCCTCTCCTCAAGTTCTGCCTCAAGGCCTCTGCCTGAACTGGTCTATAGAGGAGAAACAAGTCCCTGCCCCTCGTTGTCTACACCTTTCAGAAGGGTTTTCAGATGTTAGTTCCAGATCTATACCTTTAGGAATATTTCCAAAATTAATCTCATCCATTCTTTGGCACACTGTGGTCCTTAGTTTACTTCAGTTATTTTGGGGAAAAAAATGTGTTTTAGTCATGTTTACTTATGTGGCTCACTGAGTCATTAACAGACAGTGACAGCATGCTTCTTCTGGGTTGGCTACTAGTCCAGGTGCTGCAGATCACAGGGACCAAGCAGGCAAGGTTCGTAATATCAAAACAGTTTACGTTCAGGTTCGGGAAGGTGGATAATGAGCAGTAAACACATAAATGAACAATAATTTCAGATGGTGAGGAAGTACTTACTGTTGGATGTTCTGAGGCTACGGAGCAGGGAGTCAGCTAACTTTTGGTCTGAATACTCACTCTGAATTCATAGATACGCACATCAGAATTTGCATGTGGATAAAACATGTTGAACATGTCTCAAAGGAAGATTCTTCTTGAGACCAGTTATGTCTGGAAAAATATCACAGAGGAGGATGGTGATCAATTTCATGGGTGAAAAGGTGCTTTTCTGTATTCTTCAGTGTAGCTGAGTTTTAGAAACTTCAATGTCTCATTAGTTTCTCAAACTTAATTGGACTCATCTGGGGCACTTGTTTAAAATGCATACCCAAGTGTTCCAGTGCAATTGACCCTTGGACTGTATAATGAAACTTTAAGCTATAATCAGAACACTGAGATGGATGGATGAATGAATGCATGGGAGGAAGGGTGGCCAGAAGGAAGGATGGGTACATGAACGGACCCAAAGATTTTTAGGCTATAAGTTAGTAGCCAGATTCACAAGAGGATTCTAAGCAAGTGGGTGTATGATACAACAGGGGCTCTATGACTCTAACTTCGTGCTGTGGCACTGAGCCTATGATTTGAGAAGATAAGCTTAGTTCCATCTCCTTCCTCTGATTGTCATGAAGCAAATGCTTATTCTTTGAGCCCTAGGTATAAAAATCATTTTGAGAATGAATAATTAAAATAGACTGTGTGAAATGTAATCTTTCATTCAATTGCCCACCAAAATAGTTACGTTTTTAGAATCACATATTTCCTGAATAAGTTACTTTTACCAATTTTGCTGTTATAACAAGATATTTAATACCACTGGAGACAAAGATAGCCCCATATTCTGACAAGATCCTCAAGAAGCCACTGTGCATTGGGACCAGACATTACCACCCCTCAGGGTGACTGAGAGGCAATAGGAGGGTCCCACTTTGAGCAAACACCATCCTACCAGGCCCTCCATAGTCTGGGGAAGATGGCAGGAGAGGTGAGGTGCTTAGCAAGGGCCTTGTGGGAATTGCAGTGCATGTTGTCACCCCTAATCGAGGGGCAAGGAAAAATGTGTTTCCTCCCTTGAAACTAATTGAGGGGGCTCTTAGAGAGTCATTCATAGTGACGGGGGCATCTGCAATAAAGGGAAACTGACATCTCATTCTCCAACTGGAGGCTTCCTGAGCTTCCAAAGTTGGCAGACCTTCCCTCAACATGTTTCCATAGAAGAATAGGTGCCAGACTTTTGGGGGGAGCCCGATGTGTACCCATGAGGCATGGCACAGGCATACAAGAATTATGCAATCTGTGACCCTCTTTCAGCCTAGAAATTTCTGAAAGCATGAATATCAGAACTCGGAAGGACTGCAGCAGGAATACCTGGAAAGGGCAGGGTGATCTCCAACCCACCTAGTTTTGTTTTGTTTTTCATCCCAGCCTGATGTGAAAGGGAGCCCCAGCCTTTCATTGGCTCTACCTAAAGGACCTCAAACATTAGTGGAGGAGTTGGAGCCATGAGTTTCTGCCAGTAGCCGCCAAGTGAACAGCTGGAACGTCCACACAGGGTTGATGGCAGACAAGGCTGCTTTGGGGAGAGTGGAGCCAGCTTAAAAACACACATATGCCACCTATGTGACACCCCTAGTAGTAGACAGAACCAGAAAGAATCACAACAATGTCCAAAGGTTCCTTCTCCCAGGGGCAAGTGGACATTTGAGGAAGGATTTCTCTGAGTCCCTAGCCCTCCTTCAGTCTGCCCGAGGAGCTGGGTCTAGAGGAGGGAGGGGATAGTATTGATCCAGAGCCAGATCTTGCCCCCCACCCTCTTTGTAAGCAGTCAGAGTCACAGCTCTAGCTGTAAATTGGATATGCAATTAAGGGTTTAAATTAAGCCACACTAAGTTTTAATTACCAAATGTGACCAGGAAGTTATGGAATACACCCAAGATTTTGTTAAAGGAAGAGAAAATAGTGGATTCTACATAGCACAATCGAACACAGAAACTTTAAAAAATACATGCAACTATTTCATTTTTCTTTGGATTTCAGTTGCAATTCCTTCAAGATCCCATTGTCATAAAAGCCTTTACTCCAAGCAATTTTTGTTCTCTCATGGTCAAATAATCCAAGAATGTTAATTTCCCATTTCATTTTCTTACTTTTTGCATATTTCTGGGATTGCATAATGTAGTTTCACTCATTGATCACCCCACATTAAATCTTTCATCAAAAGTTCAAAGTCAAGTATTTGGTCATTTGCAAGAGAACCTATCTGGCATTGAAGACTAGGTCTCCAGAGTGAGGGGATTAGATGATGTGCCAAAGCATTGCATCCGGTTCCCTGGGTGATCTCCTAAGGCGTGCACACAGCAGGAACAATACTCCAGCCAGACTCAGAGAGGAGCACATGAGTTCCCATTTGGAACACATGCTTGAATCTACCCTTGTTTATATTTAGCCACTCTTGTATATATATAGCTTTACTCTGGATTAAGGGGGCCTTGACTTGATGTAAAATGCTTTCGGAAAAGCCTGTTCAACAAGGGCAATCTCAATTGATCAAACAGTATTGTGCAGAGTCATCAGTGCGGTCACAGTAAGTCAAGTTAGTGTACAAGTCAAGAAAGGAGACCCACCCGTTATTTTGATATCATGACTCTTGAGCCAAAGCCTTTGTTTTATTGTTAACCAAAGCTAGAACAGAAAGAAAATATATTTTAAAATAAAATAGCATTTGTGTTTCTGCTCTTTAATTTTAAAAATGAATTATGAATCTCTAAGCCTAGTATTTTTCCCTATCAATAAAATGAAAAATTCTTCTAGGAGCCTCCCTCAGGCCCCTCTTCTTCAAATTTATATCAGCTATATAACTAATAAAGATGTATGTTATAATAGATCCCTTCACTTCAGTGGATAATTATGTAGCTTTCAGAAATCACTTCACAATCTTAAAATAGTTATTCTTTAATCAGCCAAGATATTCAATCAATAAATGCCATTCCATGTGATCATTGCTATGACTGCCAAACTATGCAATCTTAAAATGTAGGGAAAAAATAAAGAGCAAGAGGGGTGAATAGCCAGGACAGGACCAAGTATTTTATGGCAGGAGGCCTTTCAGGTAGACTGGCCAGATTCCACATAAGTCCATTCATATCTGGAAGTCTTTATCATTGTCTTAAGCCTGGAAATCAATGACCATCATCCCCTGGGGAGTCTGAAACCTGAAACAACCATATTTCTTTAAGCACCTTTGCAAAAGTGCTTAATTTTCCATGAGAACTCACCATTTTGACCTGGCTCCTTGAATTCAAGGAAAGGGTGGAAAGTCGAGTCCAATAAACGGATAACATTCAGGAACTTCAAACTTCATCATTTCTGATGGCAACCCAAAGCTTTTTCCATTGTAAAAAAGAAAAAAAAAA